>NC_077229.1:130649423-130951209 GCF_027887165.1 Monodelphis domestica | reverse complement strand
TACATGCTATGTCTTACACATTGGTTTAATCCTGCAATTGATTTGAAAACTTTCTTCATCATAAATAAGAAACAAACAGTGCTATTGCAGACACAATCAGTTAATTGAATTCAATTAGATAAATAGAAGATTACTGATTACCATTAGGCAGTGGGCCTAAAACACAAGAATCACAGAATCTTGAAGTTGGAACCATAACCTGGGGAAGCATTTAGTTCAACTCCTCCTTCCTATGATCTTCCTGATAAGTTTCCATCTAACCTATAGTGAGGAATAACCCACTACCACTTAAGGCAGTCCATTACATTTTGGATAAATGTGAGAATTTTTTTTTCAGGTCACCTAATTTTGTGACCTTTGACCACAATACCTAATTCTGTTTTCTGGAGTCAAGAAGAACGAATCTATCTTTTTGTTAAACATCTAATGATAGTTATCAAGTATCCTTTAAATATCATCTTCTCCAATCTAGCCATCCCCAATTCCTTCAAATTAACCTTTTTATGATGTGATCTCTAATTATTTCAATATTCTGATTGTCTTGCTCTGGTCGCTTACATATTAACAACATCATTTCTAAGATCCAATGTCCATAACAAGACACAACACTCCAAAAGGGTTTTACCAGTCCCACACGGTTATATATATTGTCCATCAATCAATCAGGAAATCAGAGCCTACTCCATCATCTTTACATTTGTTTTGCTGATGTATCCCATCTTTCCATCTTTAACGCTTTTTCAAGGCACAGTAATCAAATTAATTCTACCATTATTATTGGAGAGAGCATGATAACTAACTTCTTAAGGCTCTTCACAATTTCTACTAGTATCATTTCATTATTTTTGGAAGGTATCCTTCTTTATATAGCATAAAACTATATTATCTCTCTTGGCTGCCAAATTGCTATTGACAGATAGTGAATTCACATAAAAAAGAATCCTCCTTACAAAATCCCTGAAAAATTCAGTCTCCTTTTCTCTGAAATAGAGTAAAATAATTTTATTTGGGAAAAAAGTTCAAAGGTCCTGTAGTCCCCAATTCTTACCAAAAGTATAGATCTACTTTATATTACTCTTGAGAAGTGGTAATCCAACTTGTACTTCAACATGTCTGGGAACAGGGATCACGAGATCCTAGATTTAGAACTGGGAGGGACTTTAAAGCCCATCTACACCAATCATTTTGCAGGTGAGGAAACTGAGACTCAATGAATTGAAGTGACTTGCCCGAGGTCATAAATATATTAAATAATAGAGGTACTTTTTGAACCCAATTCATTTGACACCAAATCCTGCATGCTTTTAAGGTAGATGTTAGGAGTAGGACATCCTGAGTCCTGAGTGAGTATCACCTGAGGCAGCCCATTCTAATTGTTAAGAAATTCTTCAATTTTAACTCAGATATGGCTCTCTGGTCAGATTTCTGCTCATTGATCTAGAACATCAATCATCCAGAGCTATCTACCTGACTTTGCAAATAGTTCACAAACTAAAAACTACATTCATTGATGAGTTTGGAAAGCTCAAATGTCTAGCTAGTCACCCTCTGGGAAACGAGGACCTACTCAGTTACCTGGCTATCTTACCTCCCACTGCTCCTGTTCTCCTCACCTCAGAGAAATTCTCTAGATTGACTTCTAAAGTCCTCCTTTCTGCCTACAAATCATGTTGGACTTGTGTATAAGCACCATTCTTTTCACACATGGAAAGCATTCTGGGATAAGCCTTCATCATCTCATTCTTAGACCACTGCAAAGCCTTCTGGTTGCTCTCCCTCCCTCAAGTCTCTTCCCCACTTCAATCCATCACATTTAGATGCCAAATTCATCTTTCTAAAGTACAAATTTGGTTGACACCTCACTTCTACTGATTTAACTCCAGTGGATCCCTATTACCTTTAGATCATATATACAATACTTTGGTTTTTAAAGCCCTATGAAGACTGGCCATAACCTTCTTTTCTAATTTCATTATACCTTCACATACTCTACAGAGCAGAGACATTAGCCTTCTTGCTATTCCTCAAGCATGACACTGTATCTCCCAACTTTAGGTCTTTTCATTGACTGTGTCCCATTTCTGCAATATTTTCCCTCCTCATCTCTGTTTCTTAGTTTCCTGGAACTTCTGGAGACTGATATACCACTGTTGGAAAGAAGCTTATTCTGGTTCTTCCCTCTGCTAGTCCTTTCCCTCTTAGATTACCTTCCATCTACACTATAAAGAGTTTATGTGAATATAGTCATTTGCATGTTGTCTCCCTCATTAGAATTAGAGCTTCTTGAAGAAAGGAGCATGTTTCTTTCTTTTTTTCCCAATCTTCAGTAGTTGGCATAGTGTATAGAATATAGTAATTATCTTTTAAATATTTTTGACTGAATGATTATTTTGAGCTGCTTCCCAAAAGTCCAATGAATTGACCCATTTAACCTTAGCCTTCATAAGGTCATGAACACTTGGCAGCTAAGCTTAGGTACATCTGAGCCTTGGTTTATGCTCCCCATCTATATGTTACTTTTTGCATCAGGAAGTGTAATATTCTAACTAGAGGATTGGTCCATATTGTTTAAAAACATACAAGTGTGTATCTAGACTTGTTTAGACAGTGAAAAGCTGAGGTAAAATGTTTAAGAGCCTAATTAGCAATCCTGCACACTGTTTTATGTTACTGTTAGGTTTATGTATCTTACTTCTAGCAGGATATAATAGTAAATAGTAAATATAAGTTAAGCTTTTGATTCATATTGTGTTTATGTTTGCCATTTAATGTATGTAGAAATAAATGAAAGATATGACTTCTATATTCAATAAGTATAATGTATAAAATGTATCAAATATTTTTTCACTCTCCCTTTCTGTTGAGGCCCATAGACATAAGGTAATAAGTAAAATTACCAACAGATTAAATGAGTCAGTGCTCAAGAACAAAGACCTTAAGTCAGGCTCCCAAATCTAAGTCTTATTCAAATTTATACCTGTATACAAAAAATGAAATGGCTCAGTATTTAGCCTCTGAATAAATACTTGTTGTTGTTGCTATTGTTAATTTTCCTCATATACAATAAACCTGAATTATTTGAAGACAATAATCATAATCCTTTTTTTGTCTTCTTCTCTCCTAAACTTCACTCGTTTCCTCACATGCTTATCAATGACATGGCCTCCAGACATTCCCATTACTCTAATTAACTTTCCTTTGGGCATTTGTGAATTTAAACAATTTCCTTTTTAAATGTAATATACAGATGCAAATGAGATATCTGATATATGATCTTACTGGGCTATGTAATACCATTAATCAATCCATCCATCAATCTATCCATTCGTCAACAAGTATTTATTAAATCCCTCCTTTGCAACAGATAAGGTCCTATAGTTGTTTGGGATTTTAGTTTCCTTGATTTTTTTAAATGGAACTTTGTTGGAAGAGTAATTTTTATAGAACAATGGAAGGCTAACTGGTTTCAGAGTTTCCGCCCAATGGTCACCTGGAATAGGTCTTTTGGGGTCATCGCTAGGGGAAATGTCAAGCCCTTTCCAATCAGTGACTCTTCTCACCCACTCAAATCATGGTCAGCTTTCCATTTTCTGAACATTGAACCCTTTATGAGTTCTTTGCTTTGATGATTCTCCCTCTACCTAATCCCATATCTCAAGAAAAGACAACTTTAAATAAAACTGAACAAACTTATATATTAGAAAATATTTAAAATGCTTCTGAAGTGTCAAAGTTGTAGATAGAATACATATTCATATGGGAAATGGCTTATGTGATATCTGCTTAAAGGGCTGCATGTTTTAGACCTTTCGTACTTCAACTTTTAGCAACCTGCTTTTGTACTTCAACTTTTTGTCTGATACCTTCAGGCTTTTTATGGCAGGTTTTGTCCTTAAATATTTTTAAAGAAGTCCTGTTTTGGAATGTGAATTTGTCTGATGGCATAGACCTGGGATCAGAATATTTCTAAACTGAGGGACAAGTTGGTCACTACCCTCTACTTCTGGTTAGGAGATGGGGTTAAGACACCAATGGCATTCATGATATAAAAGATGATGCCAGTAGATTGGTCTTATTGTTGTTTATCTGAGAAAACATTTTTTAGAAAAGTCCAATATAAATCAGAGGGTCGGATAAGGTAGAATGCTGCAGTGAAAAAACAAAACAAAACACTGATTTATGGACAGAGGACTTAGGTTTAAGTCTTGCCCCTTACCTACATACTTCCTATATGAAATGGGAAAAGTAATTCTATGATTCTCTGACTCAGTTTCTTCATCCATAAAATGAGGAGATTGGACTAGATGGCCTCTGAGATTACTTCCCAGTTCTAGGTTTATGATCCTATATTCCTATTAAATTTGATCAACTTTCAAAGCTAGCCCTTTATGCCCTTGGGGCAAGTGATAACCAACCAGGGAAGATATTACAAAAAGGATCTTCAATTTCCTTTGAAACACATAGTATGAAAATAAAAGAAACTATTGATATTTAATTGAAATTTAGAGAAAGAAGGGTTACTGGGATGACTTGAGAGTTACAAACTCAGAGTCAGATGGGACTAACCCATGAAATCTTGGGCCTCATGATTTTACTTCCCTCGCCAAAGGATTTCTTTCCCACATACAAATCAGGAAGGAAGGTATTCCTTTCTAATCCTAATGAATTGTTCACCCTTGTTGCGGGCAGTATAATTGCTTTTAGAGGTAAGAAAGATGAAAGAATGTTTTGAGAAGGAAGGAAGGAAAGGTCCTAGAGAAAGGAAGGATTAAGAGAGGTTGGAGGTTTCTTTATGGAATGTAGGAGCTGGGAGAGGGATCTAATAAACTATGGTCTATTGTTCCCTCAGAATAGGCAACCAATATTCAATTTCCCCATTCTGTAGACAGTGTTTAATTTGTCACACTACTTATCTTCCTATACTTTGCTAAAATATTACATATTAAATTTTGATACAACTAAACTTTCTTCTTTGCCCTGGAAAATGCCCTGATGGCCTAATGCTAGTTGCAGCTCTGAAAAAGAGGAAAGGTTACATATAAAAGCCTAAAGAAGAAGACTAAGGTACTAGTTCTCACATTAGGCAGCTGACCCACAAAAGTGCCTGGGAGCTGACAGAGATCTAAAAGGGCTCAAATAATGGATTTGGTTTTGTTTGCAAGGTATGGAAGTAGATTTTATGGGAACATGAACTCTTTGACTCCTCTCATTGGGAGTCACAGTCATAGTTCTTAGAGTTTTAGGGGACCACAGAATCTATCTAGTCAAAACCATACCTGAAAAAGAATCCTCTCTTCAATTTACCTGCAAATTGTCCATGAATTTTTGTAGGGGGCTTATCTATCCAGTGATGGAAAAGCCACTACCTCCTGAATAAGCCCACTCCATCTTTCCACTTTCTGTTTTTTCTTATACTTCACTGCCTTCCCTTCCCTCTATGATATAGCCTTCAGGGCCTACTTCTTGCTTTTTCCATTATTACCCCATCTCCAATCTCAAGGACTTTTCATGAACTTTCTCTTTTGTTTGGAATGCACTGCCTCTTAGAATTTCCAATATCCTCAGAAATTCTGTTAAAAGGCCATCTATAAAAGATTTTTCTCCATCCTCCCAGATGCCCTTTGATCCCTCCACCCCCTTGTGGCTTTTTGAAGATTAGTTTCCATCTACTTTTGATGCATGTACATGGGATCATAGTTCTAGAATTGAAGAGATCTTAGAGACTTTCTGGTTCAAGTCACTCATTTCTCAGAAGAGAAAACTGAGGTCCAGAGATGATGTGAATTGCCCAAAGTCACACAACTGTTAAGTAACAGAAGCAGGATTCTACCTTTGGTCCTCGGGATAGAAAGCCAGTGCTCCTTCCACTATACCACAACATGTAGCTAAAAATGAAAGAAAATAGAATGAACTTGTTTCATGCTGTTTCCTCTCTACTCCACCATTTGAATATGAGCTACCTGAATTCAGGGATTGTTTTTGCCTTTTCTTTGTATCGTTAGGACTCAGCACCATTCAAAGTTACTAGCAGCTACTTAATAAGTTCGTGCTCGTTGCTGGATAGATTTTGAGTTCTGACCACTAAAATCCTCATCTTGCTTTCCCTGTGACTCAAAGTATAGTCAAAACATGGTCAGGTCCTACCATTATGTAAAGGCTTTGAATTTCTATACTAGTCATATACTAGGGGAAGTGCCTGGCAGTCTACCTAAGTTTGTAATGTTTTATCAAGGTTGGAAGGTTGACCACCTGGGTTGGATGAATACTTCTGTTTTGCCTTCACAATCCACTAAGACAGCATGTCAATTCCACTCCATTCCATTCCATGGACATCAATTTGCACTTGTTACATAACTACTAGGTACTAAGGTAAATAGGTATGTACTAGATTCTAAGCATATACAAAGACAAAGAGAACAGTTCTTGTACATGATAAACTTTTTTTGGGGCATGAGGAAGAGTGCCATGTCCACATGAGTAACTCAAAATTAATTTCAAAAAGTAGAGAACACCGATACTTTGAGAAATCAAGAAAGGCTTTGTGTAGGAGGCAGCCCTTGAGCTGTCTTTGAAGGAAGCCAGAGATTATATGAGGAGGGAATTCCTGGGAAATTAAAGTCAAGAAATAAGAGATGAACTATCAAGTTCACAGAAGAATTGGCAGTAGATCAGTTTGTGGAGAATGGAAAACAGAGTAATAGACAATATATCAGGGAAAGTGGCTAAAAGCCAGATAGCAAAGATCCTTACATGTCAGAGTGAGAATTTTGCATTTTTTCTAAAGGAAAAAAGAGCCACTAAAGAAATTTGAGTATGTGACGGGTGACAAATAAGCCTTGGGGATATCCATTTGTTATCTGCATGGAGAATGGATTGGGGAAAGTAGACTTGAAGCACTGAGACAAATATGAAAACCATTAGTAATAGTCTAGGTGAAAGGTTGCAAGAGTTGAAATGAGAGGTAATATCATTTAAGTGGAGAAAGTTACAAACCTAGGATTCTGAACAGATGGTGGTACCATAAACTGAAATAAAGAAAGTCTTGGAGAAAGATTGCTTTTGACAGTTTGTGTGTATGTGTGGAGGGGTGCAGGGAGGACTAGCAGTTTGGGTATGAAGGCTTGTTGAGTTCTTTTCAGTGCTGTTCATCCATCTTTGTTGTCTGAGTATGACCCAACTCTTTCTTATAGCTCCAAGAAGCTGTAGCATGTTCAGTGGCCTCACTCTGGGGAAAACTGATTATTTTGGCTAAAATAAACCAGGTTGAATGTATCCAACAGGTCTCAAACCCCTATGTGAAGTTAGAGGAATGTGTACCCCAAGCATGTGAAGACTTCCCCTTGCAGAATGGGAGGACAAGAGCAATTTGTTCCAACAGCTATGAAGGTTACTGAAGCAGGTGCTATGGAGCTCCTAGAGCTTGTTCAGACATCAGAGATGCCAAGGTCATCTACTGCATTCTGGGCCATCCCCAGACTTCCTAACTTTTGTCTTGCTACTGAATTTAAATGTCTCTGAAAGAGAGAGTGAAGCTGATGGCTCTGTGCAACTCTGCTTCACTTCAGTTCATGTATGAATCAAGATATCATCCTTTGATGTCATTGGTCCTCTTTGAAATGAAGGATGAACAATAATGTGAAAATAATGCCTTCCATTTTGGACAGGTTGAGTTTGAGATACCCATAGAATATCTGGTAGGTGATGCTTCACAGAGGGATAGATCTAGAATTAGAGAAGTCAGGTACATCAAGGTGAGAAAGCAATGAATGGGAATTGATGAGGGGACAAAGAAAGAGAATCCAAAAACTTGATGTGTCCATAGAAACCTCTATCTGTTCTGGAAGGCTATGTGATGCCTGTGTTGGTTCACATGAACAAGCATATGTCTATATCTACCCAATGTGATTGTTTTTAGAACTCATAATATGCAGCCATCACTTTGCTTCTTAGAATATCCTGATTTGAGAAAGTTCACTATCAATAATTACTTAATATATTCCACCAAATGCCCTCCTATTAGGTAGGAATTACACATATGGATGGTTTGTAATTAGGTCAATTGTACTATGAGTTAAATGTGTAAATCAATGTGTGATAGATTCAGGAGAGACACAAAGATAAGGAAGTCATGGTCACAGGCTTCCAGATGGTTATAGTCTGACAAGTTAGATATAAAAACCCAAACTCAGAGTACAAAACAAATTATGATATGACATAGTAAGAATAAATAATATGCAATGCATATTCATCCAAGAAGAGATCATTATTTGCAAGAAGATTGAAGATGGCATCTTGGAAGAGGTATAATTTGAGCTGAGCCTTGAAGAACAAGATAGATTTTGATCAGTTCAAAGGATCACTAATAATTATCTTTAACTCGGGTTTTACATGTGTCTTTGATCAGAAGCTATTTCCATATTGTTGATGTGTGCAGTAGGGTGATCATTTAGAGTTTATATCCCCAATCATATCTCCATCGACTTATGTGCTCAAGCAGTTGTTTTTCTTCTGTGTTTCTGTTCCTACAGTTCTTCCTCTGAATGTGGATAGTGTTCTTTCTCATAAATCCCTCCAAATTGTTCTGGATCATTGCATTGCTACTAATAGAGAAGTCCATTATATTTGTCTGTAACACAGTGTATCAGTCTCTGTGCATAATATTCTCCTGGTTCTGCTCCTTTCGCTCTATATCAATTCCTGGAGGTCATTCCAGTTCACATGGAATTCCTCCAGTTCATAATTCCTTTCAGCACAATAGTATTCCATCACTAACATATACCACAATTTGTTCAGCCATTCCCCAATTGGAGGGCATCCCCTCATTTTCCACTTTTTTGCCACCACAAAGAATTTACTAAATGCTTACTAAATGTGAAACACTTTCTTGGGGAATTCAAATAAAAAAGTAGAGACAGTCTTTCCTTTCAAGTAACTTAGATTTCATGAAAAGACCACATTTATAGGTGGTTTCCAGTGCAAACGACATCTCATGATTCCCTAAGGGAAGCAGTGAACCAGATGGCAATATTTCTTCTTTAATGTCATTTCTGCTCATAAAAATATGTATTTCTGATGCTTGACAGTGACAAGGGCTGCAGTGTCAAGAATTTTCTTTCCAAGGATTTCAATAGCTGTGCTTTTTTAAGTATACAGGGGCTGCAGGATGGGCCTCTTGGTAGCTATTGGTCAGTCAATGTTGGGAGATAGAATAAATTTTCCTTTACTTGCTTTGATGCTTCAACTCAGCTAGTTTGCCCATACCATAGATGGTAATGTGTCAGAAGGGGGAAAAGAAACAAGCATTGATTAAACGGTTACTGGTTACCAGGCACCATGCTAACCATTTTGTCAATATCCCATTTGATGGTTAACTCCTTTTCCACGTTAATTATTCCCCTTGATGATGGTTTCAAGAGCTAGGCTACAAGAAAGGCTAGTTGTCAGATTGGTGCTATAGCTTCCCTAACCTTTGGACATAACCTACCCATTGGTGTCAGTTGACCCTCAGTTAATTATGAAGATAGTAGACCCCTTCTCCAGAGGCTGTTCTCCTCAGCTTTGACTATGAGGACACATCAGGAAACAGGAAACACAGCTATAATCAGGGCTCTAAACAGTTCAAAAAATGATGATCAAGGTGGTGGCAATAATTTTACTCAACTAACATATGCTGTCTCCTATCTCTCCCTCAAGATGCCTTGTTGTTTTGGCATAGCACCTAAGATAATTTTACCCTTTTCAAACCTAAAATTTCATTATCTTGTAATTAGATAGAAAAAAAATGTGGGTTAGAGAATTATATAATTAATTGGATCTGAATTTGTTGAAGACCAGATCAAAGTGTGGCCATATTACTAGTGTCATGTTAACATAGAAAAAGGTCTTCAGTGGAATAAACAATGGACCTTTGCTTCATCCTACATTGTTTTATATTTTAAATGAATGGCAGATAAAAACATAGATTCCTTATTAAATTTGAAAATGACAAAAGCTAGGAGGTTTAACTAACATGTAGAATGAAAGAATCAGAATCCAAAAAGTCCTTGCAAAGCTAGAATATAAATCTGAATCTGATAAAAATGAACAAATGTAAACTCTTACACTTTTTACTGGAGAAATTGGCTCCATAAATAAAAGAGGCATGGTTGTATATAGCTTATCTGAACAAGCTTTGGAGGGCTTATTTTACCAAAAGCTCAACATGAGTCAACAGTATGATGCAGCAGCTGAAAAAAAATCATATGATCAAGAGTCGAATTGAGTGGGGTGTAGCTTACCCAAATAAGAAGATGATAGTCTCCCCTTATTTTGCCTTACACAAGCCACCTCTATAATACTATGTTCAGCTGGGATAGGTGAGGATCAAATCAGTGGGGTAATATAAATATGATCAGGCAGTGTGGTATGATGGGTACTACATTTTGAGAAAAACAATGACAAACTGAACCATATGCAGGGAAGAGTAACCAAAATGATGAAAGTACTTGAGAATATTCCATAAAAGGATGAGTTCAAGGAGATGTCTGGAGAAGGGAGACTCTGGGGAAGGATATGATAGTCATATTCAAGTACTTGAAAACCTCCTATGTGCACTAGGATTTGACTACTCTGTGTGACCCTAGAAGGAAGAAATAAGAACAATGAATCAAAGCTGGAAAGAGGTAAATTTTTAAGCTTTATGTGAGGCCAAACTCCTTAATAATGAAAAGCTATTCTAAGGTAGAATGGGTTACCTTGGAACGCAGTACAAGTATTATCTTCATTTTACAGATGAGAAAACTGCGGCTTAGAGTATTTATGTGACTGGACCAAGGTTTCATAGTGAAGTGGCATAGGCAGAATTAAAACTCAAGACTTCTAATTCTAAATCCAGTGCTTTTTTTCCTTTAAAATTTCCTTTTGTCATAGTTTTCTTTTCCAGATTATATGTAGATACAATTTTTAATAACAGTTTTCTGACATTTTGAGATCCATATTCTCTCTTACACTCCTCTTCCCTCCTTCCCAATATGGCAGGTAAAATGCTATGGATTGTACATGTGTTACCATTGAATACACCTTTCCCTATTTGTCATGTTGTAAAAGAAGACAGGTCACTTATTCAAGGAAAAAAACTAATAAAGGAAATAATGTGAAAAATGGCATGCTTCAATTTGCATTCAGACTCCATCAGTTTCTTCTATGGCATTGAACAGCTTTTTGCTTTTTTTGTTGTTGTTGTTCATTAGTCTCCTGGAATTGTCTTGGATCCTTGCAATGCGGTATTGACTTTATACTTTCATAGTTGATAATCATACATTACTGCTGTTACAATGTTACAATCAATGTTTTTTTTTTCAAATTTGCTATTCTGATGAGTTTCCTATGATTCACTGCCTATGTCATAACTTCCCCAAGATTATTTTTCTGTTTGTTTTCTGTTTTGTATTATTTTATTTGGGTTTTATCAACTGTAAAATGAAGGTGCTGGAATAATGATTTCTAAGGTTCTTTTCAACTGGAAACCCCATGATTTATCACTGAGGAGGTTCCAGTAGAAACTCAGCAGAAATGTCCATTTGTAAATGTTATCAAAAGGGATTCCCATTTAGCCACAGGTTAGGCTAGATGACCTTAAAATTCCCTTCCAGTTTGCAGACTCTGCCATCACTGGTGAAGGAGAATGTATCCTTTGAAATGAGATGAAGGCATACATTCTATTGGCCTGCTTATCATCTGCCTCATTCACCTTGCCAAGTGAGCCCCTGTGGTCAATGTCACCTGGAGCCTGAAATCTGAAAGGAAAATGTCCTTGACTGGTGGCAACAGAGAGAAAATCCTCACCTGCTCAGGTTCAGACAGGCCAAGAGCCTGCGTCAGTGTTTGCTGACCAGGATCAGCTAATAGTTGCAGAGCGGGGCTTCAAAGTCTTGTGGGCTGGTAGTGAAGTTGCTATTAGACTGTGTCCCATAGAGTCCTTGGACTTTGGCTTTTCAGTTGGATAGGAGAATTCATGCTTTCAGTTTTTTTTTTTTTTTGGTGGACTCTGGAGCATCATGTCGCTCACTTTGACAACCAGCATCTATATGTTTTGAGCTAAGAAACTGCAGAATGGATGCTCCAGGAGATCTCTTGTTATCTTCTTAACTTTAAGATGGAGGTGGGGTAGGGTAGACAATATTAGGCAAGGTGGTATAATGTGCAGATTATTGGACCTAGAGGTAGGGACATCTGGGCTCAATTACTGACACAAAAATTTATGAGCTGGGTAGACAAGGCACTTAATTTCGCTGAGTCTCAGTTTCCTAATTTATATAATGGGGATGATGATACACTCAGGATGGTTGTGAGATTCAAATGAGAAAATGCATTTAAATCACTTTGAAAACATTAGAGTGCTAAATAAGTATTAATTTTTCATTGGATGATTACTGAATGTAAATTCTTTAAGATCAGGGTTTGTTTATTTTTGCCTTTGGATCCCAATCATCTAATATAATGCCTAGAATTTCTAGGTACTGAATAAATCCTTGTTGATTGATTGATTAAAGTCTTTAGAGCTTTATATTACATAATAATTTCATCCTTTTGAAATTTATTGGCTTACCTACCAAAGATATGAGAGAAGCATGACTCTACTTTGATGGGATTTATTGGACAGTCACATTCTGGCTAGCTGAATGTAGCTTATTTATTAACCTTGAGACCCTGAGCAAGTCATCCCATCTCAATAAGCCTTTTTTCTCATCTAAAAATTAGTGGGTCAGACTAGATAATCTCTAAGGTTTCTTCCAGCTCTTGTTTTATTTATTTATTTTTTAAACCCTTACCTTCCATCTTGGAATCAATACTGTGTATTGGTTCCAAGGCAGAAGAGTGGTAAGAGCTAGGCAATGGGGTTTAAATGACTTGCCCAGGGTCCTACAGTTAGGACCTGTCTGAGGCCAGATTTGAACCTAGGGCTTCCCATCTCTAGATCTGGCTCTCAATCAAGTGCCCAGCCGCCCACCCAGCTGCCTCCAACCCCCAGCTCTAGTTTTATAATCTTTTCCACTAATAGATTGAATGGCCATGTGAAGTTTCCTTTCTTCAATTCAGATAGATGTGTTAGAACCTCCTTTCTACTCTGACTACAGTTTTGGGAGGTTTCCCCAGATGCTCAACTGTGTTCTGTGGTCACTGATATAAGAATAATATGAGCTGAAAAAAGGTTGTGTATTAAAAGTATCTTGTCTCTCTTTACAGAAGGGAAAAATTTCCATTTGATCCTAAAGGTGACATGACCACTTTTCTTCTCCTCTCAACTCTCTTCTCTCCTCAATTTCTACCTTTAGCTTTACTATTGCTTTTTGAATGCCATAAAGGAGACTGTGCATAAAACTGATTTATTGATAGTTGGTGAGGAAAATATGATTAAGGAAACTCAAATTGAAATAGTTTATGTTAGAGATAGAAAGGATTTTACAAATAATAAGCTCAACCCTCTCATTTGACAAATGAAAATCCCAACTCGGACAAGTGAAAGGACATCCAAGATCACAAGGTAAAGAGACGGAGGAAGAGATGCAATTAGAAGTTATAGTTTCTAGGGGCAAATGGGTGGCCCAGTGAATTGAGAGCCATGCCTAGAGATGGGAGGTCCTAGGTTCAAATCTGACCTCAGACGCTTCCAAACTGTCTGACCCTGGGCAAGTCACTTAACTCCCATTGCCTAGCCTTTACCACTCCCCCATTACCACTTTACCACTCCCCTAGACAATACACAGTATGGATTCTAAGACAGAAGGTAAGGATTTTACAAAAAAAAAAGTAGAAGGTATAGTTTCTGAATCATAGTATAGGGAGTTGATCTAGTGAGTTCCCTGTTTAACTTGATGAAGTTACAGAGAACTAAGCCTTTGAAACCTTAGTTGTTTCTTTCTTTGGAAGGAATAGGCATACCTATTGATATCTTACTGAGAAGATTAAAGTGAAGGATATATACTAGGTCTGAACATTTATACCAATTATACCTCATTGAAAATTAATGATCTCAAAAACTGAACATGAATTTGTTGTCTTGAACTTTTGTAAGTTGGAATAAGCTTGGTTGGTTGGATGGTTGAGGTTGCCCTTCATATTTGAAGAGGACCAAAATGACATCTCTTATGTTGGAGACAATGTACAGTGTATCTGACATAGCTCATTAGCTCAGAACACTATACCACAGGCTGGGTACAGATAGTCTATATGTACATTTGAGATGGTAATATCTCCTAATTTGTAGATCTCACATTTCTTTTGAACTATTGTAATTTTGCTTTGCTCATAGAGCACATCACCTTTTTGGATATGGTAATGCCACGCTAGATAGTCCTGTGACCATGTCTCCCATATCTCCTAAGCAATACTCAAATTCTTCAGAGAAACCTTGAGAATGTCCTCATATTGCCTTTCCTGATTTTTGTGTGAGCACTTAACCTTGTGTGAGTTTTCTATAAAATAGTCTTTTCGGCACATGCATATGTTTGGCATTTGAATAACGTGGCCAGTCTGTAAGAGTTATACTTTCCGTGTTAGAATTTGAATACTTGGCAGTTGAGGTTGAAAGAGGACATCCATGTCCATTATCTTATCTTGCCAGGTGCTCTTCTCAATCTTCCCAAGACAATTTAAATGGAAGCAACTCAGTTTCCTTGCATGGGGCTGGCATTTGGTTGAGGTTTCACAAAACAATGATGTCAGGGCAATGATTCTATAGACCTTCTCTTTGGTAGGCTGCCCAATACCTCTTCTCTCCCACACTTTCTTTCAGAGCCTCTCAAACACTGAGTTAGCTTTGGCCATGCATGGATCTATCTCATCATCTATGTGTATATCCCTGGAAAATATACTGTCAAGCTAAATGAACATATCCACAGCATTCAAAATTTCTTTCCAAATGTGGAAAGTACCCCTGGATCACTAAAGACCTGGCCCAAGACTAACCAGCAGAATGCTATGAAAGATGATTATTACTCAAATGACACGGAAAAATTTAAGCAACTAAAACCATCCCCTAAAATAACTTTCCTTTGATCAGAACCCATGTTCAATGTAAAGTTATATGTCATTATCAAAAATCAACAAACAAGATCTATCTCCAGTATAGAATTCGCCCAGCAGCCAAGCCACTAAGTCCTGTAAGAAGTCCTGTTAAATAATCAAGGGGTCCATTCGTGATATGGGTGAGATACTGAGTATAACTGAGTAACTTGGGATCAATATTGGGAAGAGTTCACTCAAGGAGGGGCTGGAGCCTAAAACATTAGAAAGATACCCTAACTCCTTGGTGCTAGTCCTCAAACCATATATTCATTCTCTGGGGACCCACATTGCAAATTAAAGGAACAAATGGGATAAGGACACCCAAAGTTAGCATAGGTGACACTTCTATAGCAATTGCAAGCATGCAAAGTACTTTACATAATTTGAGCCTTATAATAACTCTTTGTTGATAGCTACTTCAGGCGTTGCAGTTCTCATTTTAGGAGAAATGGAAGCAGAAATAGGTTCTAAGTTTCCCAGGATCTTCATTTATTAAATGTCAGAGCCATGTCTTCCTAACTCTAGGGCCAACATTCTAACCACAGCAATATATTGCTTTTTCATCTGGCAAATAATGGTCTAGGGAACTAGGTATTCTCTAAGATCCCTCTAACTTTGCTGTCCTGTGTATCATGAATAATTTACTAGAGACCTACCAGTAGTTTGATAGAGCCCTGTGAGTAGTTATACCTCCACTAGGAAATTAAATCAAACCATTGGCACTAGTGCTATCAGTTCTCACTCTAGGCTAGAGATAGATTCAAAGAGCATTTCTAATGAATGGCAGACACGCTTGGCAGTACATTCACTTGCCTAAGGTCCCACAGCCAGTCGGCACTCTTGGCTCTGAGATTCAGATCTTACATTTTTAGTCAGGTCCACAGCCTCTGAATCATTCTATTTCTGTTCTGTTTGCTCTACCATCTGTTCTAGTTTCCTGCCTAGGTCTCTTCATATACACCCTGTTTTGTCTGTGTATAATATGCATGATCTCAGCCTATGCCTACGTAGGGCATCTAAGGACATTGATGAAACATTGATATTGCTTATAGGACTCACTGTGCGATACACTAGTCAAACCCTTGAAAATAGGGACAAAGCAGGAAAAAATAGAATACTTGAGACTTTTAGAGGCAGCATAGGACATGGGAAAGAATAATGGGTTTAGAGTCTGAAGTCCTGAGATTTTATGCAAATGTTGCCTAGGTGAAACTCCATTTCTCTGTTATCATTCCCTCCTTTTCCCTCCTCAATCCTGCCTTTTCAAAATTTTTATCTTGCTCTCTGTCCTTGCATCTCCTCCTCTGGCATTTTAAATCTATTTTTTTCAGTCATTACCTTCTATCTTAGAATCAATACAGAGTATTGGTTTCCAGGCAGAAGAGCAGTAAGGGCTAGGCTGCTTGGGATAAGAAACTTGCATGGTCATGCAATTAGGAAGTATCTGAGGCCAAATTTGGACCCAGGACTTCCCATATCTAGACCTGACTTTTTATCCATCTAATCTATCTTTTTTGCTTTTTTGACAGAATTTTTTAATTTATTTTTTTTCCTGACATTTTCTTATTTGGTCAATTTCAAACATTATTCCTTGGTTACAAAAATAATTTTCTATTCCTCCCTCCCCTTCCCAGCCCTCCCATAGCCAATGCACAATTCCACTGGGTATTGCATGTGTCCTTGATGAGAACCCATTTCCATGTTGTTGGTATTTGCACTAGGATGTTCATTTAGAGTCTACATCCCCAACCATATCCCCTTTAACCCATGTCATTAAGCAATTGTTTTTCTTTGGTGTTTTTACTCCCACAGTTTTTCCTCTGCATGTGGATAGTGTTCTTTCTCATAGATCTCTCCAAGTTGTTCAGGATCCCTGCATTACTACTAATGGAGAAGTCCATTACATTCAATTATACCACAGTGTATCAAATCTCTGTGTAAAAAGTTCTCCTGGTTCTGCACCTTTCATTCTGCATCACTTCCTGGAGGTGTTCTAGTTCCCATGGAGTTCCTCCACTTCATTATTCCTTTGAGCACAATAGTATTCCATCACCAACATATACCAATATTTGTTCAGCCATTCCCCAATTGAAGGGCATCCCCTCATTTTCCAATTTTTTACCGCCACAAAGAGCACAGATATGAATATTCCTGTACATGTCTTTTTCCTTATTATCTCTTTGGGGTACAAACCCAGCAGTGCTATGTCTGGGTCAAAAAGCGGACAGTCTTTTATCCCCCTTTGGGCATAGTTCCAAATTGCCCTCCAGAATCATTGGATCAATTCACAACTCTACCAGCAATGAATTAATGTTCCAACTTTGCCCCATCCTCTCCAGCATTCATTACTTTCCATAGCTGTCATATTAGCCAATCTGCTAGGTGTGAGGTGATACTTCAGAGTTGTTTTGATTTGCATCTCTCTGATTATCAGAGATTTAGAACACTTTTTCATGTGCTTATTAATGGTTTTTATTTCTTTGACTTAAAATTGCCTATTCATGTCCCTTGCCTATTTATCAATTGGAGAATGGCTTTATTTTTTGTACAATTGATTTAGCTCTTTGTACATTTGAGTAATTAGACCTTTGTCAGAGGTTTTTGTTATGAAGATAGTTTCCCAGTTTGTTATTTCCCTTCTGATTTTGGTTACATTGCTTTTGTTTGTACAAAAACTTTTTTAAATTTTATAATATTTTATTTGATCATTTCCAAGCATTATTCATTAAAGACAAAGATCATTTTCTTTTCCTCTCCCCCACCCCCCATTGCCGACTTGTGATTCCACTGGGTATCACATGTGTTCTTGATTCTACCCCGTTGTCATGTTGTTAGTATTTGCATTAGAGTGTTCGTTTAGAGTCTCTCCTCTGTCATGTCCCCTCAACCACTGAAGTCAGGCAGTTGCTTTTCCTCGGTGTTTCTACTCCCACAGTTTGTCCTCTGCTTATGAATAGTGTTTTTTCTCCTAGATCCCTTCAGGTTGTTCAGGGACATTACACCGCCACTAATGGAGAAGTCCATTACATTCGATTATACCACAGTGTATTAGTCTCTGTGTACAATGTTCTCCTGGTTCTGCTCCTCTCACTCTGCATCACTTCCTGGAGGTCGTTCCAGTCTCCATGGAATTCCTCCACTTTATTATTCCTTTTTAGCACAATAGTATTCCATCACCAACATATACCACAATTTGTTCAGCCATTCCCCAATTGAAGGGCATCCCCTCATTTTCCTTTTTTTTTGCCACCACAGAGTACAGCTATGAATATTCTTGTACATGTCTTTTCCTTATGATGTCTTTGGGATACAAACCCAGCAGTGCTATGGCTGGGTCAAAGGGCAGACAGTCTTTTATCTCCCTTTTGGCATAGTTCCAAATTGCCCTCCAGAATGGTTGGATCAATTCACAACTCCACCAGCAATGAATTAATGTCCCCACATTGCCACATCCCCTCCATCATTCATTACTTTCCTTTGCTATCATGTTAGCCAATCTGCTAGGTGTGAAGTGATACCTCAGAATTGTTTTGATTTGCATCTCTCTGATTATAAGAGATTTAGAACACTTCTTCATGTGCTTATTAATAGTTTTGATTTCTTCATCTGAAAACTGCCTATCCATGTCCCTTGCCCATTTATCAATTGGAGAATGGCTTGGATTTTTGTACGATAGGTTTAGCTCTTTATAAATTTGAGTAATTAAACCTTTGTCAGAGGTTTTTATGAAGATTTCCCCCCAATTTGTTGTTTCCCTTCTGATTTTAGTTAAATTGGTTTTGTTTGTACAAAAGCTTTTTAATTTGATGTAGTTGAAATTATTTATTTTACATTTTGTGACTCTTTCTATGTCTTGCTTGGTTTTAAAGTCTTTCCCCTCCCAAATGTCTGACATGTATACTATTCTGTGTTTACCCAATTTACTTATGGTTTTCTTCTTTATGTTTAAGTCATTCACCCATTTTGAATTTATCTTGGTGTAGGGTGTGAGGTATTTATCCAAACCTAATCTCTCCCATACTGTCTTCCAATTTTCCCAGTAGTTTTTGTCGAATACTGGATTTTTGTCCTAAAATCTGGGATATTTGGGCTTGCCATATACTGTTTTTCTGAGGTCACTTACCCCAAGTCTATTCCACTGATTCTCCTTTCTGTCTCTTAGCCAGTACTAAATTGTTTTGATGACCACTACTTTATAATATAGTTTGAGATCTGGTACTGGAAGGCCACGTACCTTTGTATTTTTTTCATTATTTCCCTGGGTATCCTTGATCTTTTGTTCTTCCAAATGAACTTTGTTATAGTTTTTTTCTAATTCTTTTCTAAATTTCTAATTCTAATTTCTAATTTTGGAAGTTTGATGGGTATGGCACTAAATAAATAGATATGTTGGGTTGGATGGTTATTTATATTATGTTAGCTCATCCTACCCATGAGCAGTTAATGTTTTTCCAATTACCAGATCTAGTTTTAGTTGTGTGGGAAGTGTTCTGTAGTTGTGTCCATATAGTTCCTGTATTTGTCTCAGGAGATAGATTCCTCAGTGTTTTATATTGTCTAAGGTGATTTTGAATGGAATTTCTCTTTCTAATTCCTGCTGCTGAGGTGTGTTGGAGATACACAGAAATGCTGATGACTTATGTGGGTTTATTTTGTATCCTGCAACTTTGCTAAAGTTGTTGGTTATTTCAATTAGCTTTTTGGTTGAATCTCTAGGATTCTTTAAGTAGACCATCATATTATCGGCAAAGAGTGATAGCTTGGTCTCCTCATTGCCAATTTTAATATCTTCAATTTCTTTTTCTACTCTAATTGCTACTGCTAGTGTTTCTAGTACAATGTTAAATAATAAAGGTGATAATGGGCATCCTTGTTTCACTCCTGATCTTATTGGGAATTAAATAGGATATTAGCAAAAAGAATCCATCAAGTGATCAGGAGGGTTATTCACTATGATCAGGTAGGATTTATACCAGGAATGCAAGGATGGTTCAATATCAGGAAAACCATCCACATAATTGACAATATCAACAAGTAAACTAACAAAAATCACATGATTATCTCAATAGATGTAGAAAAAGCCTATTAGCACTCTCTTCCTCTCATTCTTATAAGAGTATTCTTTCCTCCCCTTCCCATGTGTATCTTTGTGTGAAAAAATTTTTCTATTTATTTTATTTCTTCAAGTATCTCTTGGTACCATCATTGATTCCCCCCCCCCCCAACCTTTTTCTTTCTTTTTTTTGCATATCATCTTATAGCCCTTATTGCCCCATTCTTTTCCTATGAGTGATTCTTCTATTTACTATAATAATGAATAACATTTTTGAGAGTTACAAATAGCATTTTCCTCATATATTAATATATATATATATATGTACATATATATATATATAATTTGATCTAATTGTAGCCCTTAAACAAGAGAGTTTGAATAAAAAAACATTTTTCTCCTTTTCCCTTTCTTTCCTATTTTCCTTTTCATGTTTCTCTTGATTTTTGTGTTTGGATATCAAACTTTTCACTTAATTCTGGTCTTTTCTTTACAAATACTTGGAAATCTTCTATTTTGTTGAATGCCTATGCTTTTCCCTGGAAGTATATAGCCAGTTTTGATGGATATGTGATTCTTGGTTGAAGATCCATTTCTCTTCCCTTTCTGAATATCATGTTCTGTGCCTTGCTGTCTTTTAGTGTGGAGGCTGCCAGGACTTATGTGATCCTTATTGGTGCTCCTTGGTATCTGAATTGTCTCTTTTGACTTCTTGTTGACTTTTCTCCTTAGTTTGAAAGCTTTGGAATTTCACAATTACATTCCTGGGAGTTGTCTTTTGAGGATTTAGTGTAGAGGGTGTTCTATGAACTCTTTCAATGTCTTTTCTACTGCCTAGTTCAAGAACATCAAGGCAGTTTTCTTGAATGATTTTTTGTAGTATGATGTCAAGATTTCTGTTTATTTCTGGATTTTTAGGTAGACCAATGATTCTCAAATTGTCTCTCCTTCCTCTGTTTTCCTGATCTGTCACCTTGTCAGTGAGATATTCTATGTTTTTTTTTCTAATTTGTCAGTCTTTTGACTTCGCTTTATTAATTCTTACTGTTTTGCAAGATCATTGTCTTCCAGTTGCCTAATTCTGGTCTTTAAAGACTGGTTTTCCTTTTCAGTTTGGTCTATCCTGCTTTTTTGTGGCTTCCAGTTGTTTCTACAATTGGGAGTTCTTTTCCCTTAGACTGTTGTTTTCTCTTTGAATTATTTCCCACTTTTCTTTCCAGAAGGCTTCCATCTCTTTGATAAGCTCCAATTTGAATTCTTCCAGAACTTGTGGACAATTTCCATTTTTTTGAAAGTTTTGATTTTATTTGAATTTCTTCTTCTTTTTCCTCTCTAGCCTGGGTTTTCCCTTCATAAAAATATTCCAGGGTCATTGCCTTCTTCCTGTTTTTCTTAGAGGGTGTTTGTTGGTCCTGGGCACAATTAGACATCCCTTTGGTGGTTTTTCCTTCCCTTTTTAGCCCGAAATCTGAGTGAGATGGGCAGGTTCTCTGTTTATGGAGATAAGAAGCAAGGCTTTTGCCTGAGGCAAACTCTCAAATCTCTGCAGCCTCCACTGTTTGCAAGAGCACCCATGGTCTGTGTTACCCAGTGCGCAGGGGTTTCCGATGTAACTGCTCTCTGGGGTAGGCCCCTGGCATTCCTAGTCAGCTCCCAAGGACCTAAAGGTACCCCTTGTTCACTCTAGAGGTGTCTCTTGCTCACTCACTGATTCTGGTACTCGCTGGCTCTGACTCTGGCTCCGTAAGTGGTGTGGGGGAGGGTAGATCGGCTCACATTTGGGTGGGAGCTTTTTTACCCTCTTATAGTGTGGACTTGCTCAAATCCCATGTGCCTTTAATGCTTTGTCCAACTGTTGAGTCCTTCCATTATTCCTAAAATGGTTTTTATGTTCTTTTGAGGTAGTCTATTTCATTGGGTGCTGGGGAGAGGCAGCATCCCACGTCTAGACTGCTGCCATGCTTGCCTGGAAGTTCCATCTAATCTATCTTTAACAAGTTATCTTTCTAAAAACAAATAAAACCAAATTTCCTTACTAGTAGACCTTTTCCTCTCATATTCTTCTACAACTATTTTAGAATTTCTCTTTTCTCCTCAATTTACCTTTCACAACCCTTCCTCTCATTTGTTATTATTAATCATAGACTTTAAGGTTTTTAAAGCCTTACATATATTATCTCATTGATAAAATTTCATAAAAAAATTAAGAAATACTGGATTTAAAGGATTAGGATTAAGATTATAGCTTTTGTACTTAGTGTGATTTTGGATAAGTTATTTAACCTCTCTTATCCTCAGTTCCTTTATATGTAGTGAGGGATATGTATTAAATTAGTTCTAAGGCCCCTTCTGCTTCTAAGTCCCTGTCCTTGTCACCAGTCTTATCTCCATCACAGGCAGCAGAACTAAATGAGTGCACTTCAGAGGCCCATATGTGATTCACATAATAGAAATTTCATAGTACAAGCTTTTCCAGGAAAGGTCTCCTACACCTTTCAAGTCCTATTATGAGGTGGATCTATTGCTGTAAACTGCACTATCATTTGTGGCCAGAAAGAATATCATTCATCATCACTTTTATTATTGTTAAGATTCTGGGGAAAGCAACATTGAAACACTGTTAAATGCGGTGGCAAATTGTATCTTCAGAAGATAGATTGTGAAACATGATTGCTTCTTGCCTCTCAGTCCAGAGGTGGCCGACTATGGGAACTGAATAAGGCACAAGTTGATGATGTCTGTTTTGCTTAATTTTACTTTTTTTGCGGTTGTTGTTCATTTGAATAGAGCGAGTTGTGTTGCAACTGATAGACATTAAAAATATCCAGAGAGCATTTGAAATGAAAGGAAAAAAAGATCCTCAGGAATCTTTATGATTTCTGAAAAGTTGTTTGTAGTATTTCATTGTAAACTCTAGTAAAAACTAAGCTTTTGGTAGTTAATGACTGAATAGCTTAGCCATTTCAAAACTTCTGGGAACCCAAATAAACCTACACTTGATACCGAATGACGATGGGGATGATAATAACAGTGATAGCTATGATGGTACCATTATTATCATCCCCATCATTATTCTACATATATATATATACATATCTCTTTATAGATATGTATATATATATACAAATAGAAATATATCATGTGTGTATATATAGTATATGATGGTATACTATTTGTACACATATTGCTTTCATCTTATCATAAATATATACACACATGCACCAGATATATACATATAGCACATATATATTATTTTAATTGCTTCCTGTATATTATCTCATTTGATGCTTACAATTTATACTTTAAAATTTTGACATCCAACTTATGCTTATCTAAAATCCAGAATTTATAAATTGTATGTTTACTTTCCCTTTCCCTACTTTATAGGAAGAAGGACAATACATAAAGTCACTTAGCCATTACTTTCAAAAAAAAAGGTTGTGAGATTAAGTGAAGTGACCAGAACTACAATAAGGCAAAATATCCTGGAATTTATCTGCATCTTTATTCCTATATATTATCTGTAGAGTTTGAATGCTTTATTGATTCTTTTTAAAGATTGTGTATAACATTTTTCTTTTAGCCTTCACTCAAGTGCATTTTAATCTCCATTTACAATCAGATCACCTTTTTAACCATAATCATTTTTGCCTTTCCTTCTCATCCCTGTCCACTATTAAGTCCAGTACAATGACCTACCCCTTGCTCTTTCTCAGAATATACTTATCACAAAGATTCTTTCACTTTCTCAGCTTCATTTCTTATCTCCTCTGCATCTTCCCACTCCATAAATTTGACATCATATTTCCCAACAGCACAACTAGGATTCCACTGTGCTGTTGTGCTGCCATTTTCTTGGCCTCAGCTACCTAGTGAAAGGCATAGTGAGTAGGTTATACTTTTATTTCTGTCTGCCCTGGACAGGTCACTATTGTGGCATTCTGGGCATCATATTTTAGGGAGGACATTGATAAGTAGGAGCGTTTCCCGAAAACAAAAACTAGAATGTTGAGGAGTTCTAGTTCAGGTAATATGTAGACTTGTTGAAGAAACCAGGAAATATTTACTTGGAAAAGAACATTTTGACATTATATATTAAATGTCTAAGTATCTGAAAGGCTGTTATATGGAAGGATTATACTTGCTCTAATTTGCACCAGAGGGTAGAACTAAAAGCAATGAATGGAAGCTTCCGAGAGACAAATATAAAGCTGTAAAGAAATATAAAGGAAACTTTAAATTTTAGAAATGGTCTTCCCATATGAGGTGATGAGTTGCCTTTATTGGAAATCTTCAAGCAAATTCAGTTGACACCTTGGCAAGTAGAGAGAGTTCTTGTCTATGTTTCTGTTGATCGATATGATCAACGGGGTCCTTTTAACTTTGAGAATTCTATATGTGTGCCTCAAGCTGACTGTACAATCTTGGGAGAGATGGCCTATTGATGGAAGGATGATTTCATGTTCCACAGTTTTAAAAAATCTGCTTAACCTCTCTGAAGGAATATTTTGCTCGTTTTTCCTTTTCATGGTTCATTTTGTCTTCTCTCCATTTAGTACTAATTGTGTATGTCTCTTTGATGAAATATCGTGCCTACTGATAGACTCAAGCTTGGGTAATGAGATAGTTACCTGAGAATGAGGGGGTACTGACAAAGTCATGAGATGGAACATCTAG
The DNA here is from genome assembly GCF_027887165.1 of Monodelphis domestica. NCBI lineage: Eukaryota > Metazoa > Chordata > Mammalia > Didelphimorphia > Didelphidae > Monodelphis > Monodelphis domestica. The sequence continues at coordinate 130,926,434 of NC_077229.1, read as the reverse complement.
GCTAGTAGGTCCAAGTTAGATGAATTATAAATATAACAAAGTCAGGATAGGCTCCAGATCAGAGCTGAGTAAATAGAGAATGTAATATCCTGAGATCAAGAAAGTAGCACAATAGTCAGAAAGTCTAGAACAGTGATATTTGTAAGTATGAGAGAGATAGTATATGAAAAAATGAAGAGATTGAAATAAATTAAATTAAACCCATTTTTATTAACAATCAGCACATTTTAAGGTAAGTACTACCTAAGCACTGGAAATGTCTAGTAAAATAAAAAAGCATAATCTCCTCATTTAAATAATCTGCATTGTACTCTAGAGGGTATTATTTGTATATAAACATGTATATGTATGTTTCTGAGTACCTATGTGTATATAAGTATAGTATATTACTTGAATACAGATATATATGATGTACGATAAAGTATGCTGAGGTGAAAATGGAGGAAAATTACAGCTAAATTATCTCTAGAAAATTTGGACAGGGTGAGAACACTTTGAGTTGGGGAATATATTAAGAAGACTTCATAGAAATAGTGTTTCCAAAATCTAAGTCTTTAGGGAAGACAAGAAATTTGAAGGAGGGAAATGAGGGGAAAGTTGACTTAGTTCTAGTTGTCATTATATGGCTCTTACTCCCAAAAGAGGCAATGCTGAAAAAATCCTACCCTGAGGCCTTTGGGAGAAGAAAAAAAATGGTAATACTATTACCTCTACTACTCACTCCTTCTGCTATGACTACCACCACCAGCACCACCAGCACCAGCACCAGCACCAGCACCAGCACCAGCACCAGCACTACTACTACTACTACTACTACTACTACTACTACTACTACCCTACCATTTATATAGCACTTTCAGTTTTATAAAGCTCTTTGAAAAACCATCTCTTTTAATCTCATTTTTATGACAACCCTGGAAAGTAGGTGGTCTTATTATGCTTATTTTATAGATGAAGAAATTAAGGTTAAATGCCTTGCCCAGAAATCACAAAGTCAGTATCTATAGCAGGATTTGAACTCAGATCTTCCCAACTCCAGATATAGAACTAAATCTGTTATACTACCTCACCCCACCACCCCCAGGAATGCCTTACTCATACATTCGACAGAAATTTATAAATTGCCTACAGTAACAGACAACTTCTTCTGTGGGAAATGTATAGCAGAGTAGAGATAATAGAAATAAATAATACCAAAATCCCTGATCAGAAGACGCTTGTTATCTAGCAAGAAAAAAAACAACAAAAGCATACAAATGGCTACAAATGAAATTAGACTATGAAAACTGTCTTTCAAAATTATTCTTTGTTCAAGGAATAATCACAAGATTCCTTGTTAGTGGCAGCAAGATGGAAAGGTTTTCCTCAATAAACTACTGTCTTTAACTCCAGGCATCTTCTCTGCACCACCTACAGAGGAATGGAAAAAGTGCCAGAGAATGAGAAAGCATTAGTGTGAAGTGAATACTCATCAGACTGTGGTAGGGATTTCCTACCAGATTTGGATGTTTTTTCCCCCAATAATAAGTAATTTCTCTCTTAACCAAAATTTACATTCCTCTTACACATTTAGGACCCAGCAGTTTATATTGTTCATTTATGTCTTACTCCAAGACCTCATCATGGCAGGAGGTGAATTTGCATTCCCTAAGGCTATGTCAGTGAAGATAAGACTGACTGGTGATTTCAAGATAGAAAGGTTTCATGAATAGACAATAATAAATAGGATAGGAGGGTTATCATCTGAGAACTAGAACTAGTCTGGGTTGGCCACAAATGATGTGGTTATCTTTTTTTTTTTCCTTTTGGCTATAGAAAATTATGAAGACCTTTGTGTACACCAGATACATTGTTAAACATTTCATTGGATCATAGATTTAGACTATAAGGGATCTGAGATGCCCTCAAAGCTAATTTTCTAATTTTACATATAAAGAAACTAAGGCAAATCCAAGGTCACATAGCTAGAAGTGACTGAAGCAAGATTTAAACTCAGGTCTTCTGAATACAATTATAGAATTCTATCCATTGTGCAGCCTATACTTATAATCATAATTTAAATTACTAGTCTAGACAGTCTCACAGTATCCCTTCCCTTAGCCTCCTCACAAAAATTGTGACATTGCAATTTTAGATTCTTTTAAATAAAATTTCAAAAATATTTCTTCTAGATATAGCATAGGCAGAACTCATGCCCCATAATTCTAATATTTAGGTTTACATAGATTGGGCTCAATCTAAGGAACTACTCCCTAAATATCTATCTTTTGTTATCTTATATTAAATCTAGAACTGTTTCTGGGGAATTTCAGAATATGGTTTAGATATAGATCATTTTTCAGTTTCAATTATGAATAAAAAAGTTGCCAGATCTCATGCAAGCACTCATGGTTACAAATACATATAGACAAATAGTACAATTTTATTTTTTATACTTTAAACTATTAAAACTTTTAGCTATTATATTTATTAAATGTGAAGACAACTAAGGTTTTTCAAAACATGTTCTAGGTATAGGAAAACTTCATTTCATCTCAGTATAATGTAGAAAATAAACAAAAACCTCAAAGAAGTCTATGAAGATGATTGCCACCTTTACCCAATGTCCTAAAAGTATCTAGAAAGATATCAATATTCTGTGGCTTGGAGTCTCCTAGAAAAAGACACTCTGAGGAGTCCTTCATTCACCTTGCAGATCCATATGGATCTGTGGTAGTCTGAACTGTGGTTTAGAATGTCCAAAAAGTAAATATATTTGAAGTTTCTAGATAGAGAATCCCATGGCACTGCAGCAACCCATATGGCCACAGGCCACAAGTATTACCCTAACTTCCTTTCCTACTAGACCTGAATTACTTAAAAAATACCTAATGATATCAAATGGCAAAGTCTTTTACTCTCTCACATCATGATGTAGTTTTTCCTTATAACTTCTCTAGCTTTGAGACATTGACACACTATTCTATTGGCCCTCCAAATGGTTGGTCCTGAATAGAAAATCTTTTCTCAGTACAAACCTGGATTACAACTCAGGACCTCCCCTCTCCTCCTTTGGAGTGTATCTTCACAAAAATGTGATCATATCCAAGAAATCCCCTCTTTTCTTTCAAGGAAGTTAGAGTAAGAAACTCCCACTTCTTGACATCACTCATAAAGTTTCCTTAACTGTTAATGTTTTCTCTTTCCTAAAAATTTCCATAGTATTGATCTCTATCTTTCCCTTGTTTCCATTAAACTCCTCCTCCCCAGGAAATTCTGTTCCCTTCTATATTTTATCTATGTATATGCTATATATCAATCCTTGCCATAGAGGGTAAGGTTATTGAAGGAAGGGTCATTATGCTTTCCGTTTTAAACATAGTAACTCCAGTACAATGCCTTGAATTGGAATTTGCTTGATGAATGTTTGTTAAGCCTCAGCTGTAAAACGAAGGAGATGAACAAGATTATCGAAGATGTTTCCAGCTCTTAATGTTCTATCAAATTAAGGATTGTTACTTTTTTCAGAAGTGGGAAGTAGAAAAAGACACCAGGAGCTGTTTTGGATGAAGCAAACCTAATTTCATTGCACATGGGAAAAATCTCTAACCCTCTGCTTGGAAAACTCAGCAATAGCTTTTAGGCAGTTAGGTGGTCTAATGGATAATGAGGAAGAGTTGAACTTGATTTCTGCCTCACATGTGTCTTGTTGTATGACCCCTGAGCAAGTTACTTACACCTCAGTTTCCTCATCTGTCCTCATCTGTATCTGTCCATCTGTATTATGCGAAAATAATAATAGCACCTAACTCCTAGGGTTGTTGTGAGGGTCAAATGAGAGAACCTAGGTAAAACACTCTGCAAACTTTAAAGCATTAATATATGTGTTGCTTTTTGTTACCATTCTTGCCTGCTGTTCTGCTCTCCTCATCATAATCTTCTGAAGATATAGCCTCTTTTCTTAAGGTGTCTTTGAGGTTCCGAGAAGATGGGGTGCTATAAGGGAAATATCCCTGGAATTGGCATTAAGAGAGCAGAATTTAAATCTAGGCTTTACTTTTTACTAGTTAGGTGGCAGTGAATTCATTTCAAGTCTCAGATTCCTGGTCTATAAAATGGACACAATTATCTTCTCACAACTTCTACAGGATTGTTGTGAAGCAAGCATTTTGGAGACCTTGAGGCACTATATAGATGTGAGCTACTTTTCTGATCATTACATTACATAGGCCATAGAAGGAATCTATTTTCTTATGGTTTGTCATTTGACTCATCTGCTCATGTCTTTGGCCTCTTGCCTGACTTCATTTCCAAAGTGTCTTACCAGCAATGAACTTATCAACCACTCAAAAATCGGTTTCTCACTGCCATTCATATGAGAGAATTTGACTCATCTGGTAAGCCCACCCTATCAGGGAAAGGTGAAAATTCTGTTGATGCTAAAGTCAATAAAAGGCAAAATAAGATATGTGGTTTCCATTTCTCCATAATTAATCATGGTGTCAAGACAGCTTGCTGGGTTTTATCCTAAAGGTGCCAAAGTAATGTTTTGAGAAGGGCTTTTTCTTTAAAATGCACCCCATAACAGTTGATTCACTAGATGACTACCAAGGGAAAGCTGAAGACCAGTAGAATGTAAGCCTTTGAAGACAAGCTCTGTTTTCCTTTTTTTGAGTTTTGTGTCTCAGGCATAGAACATAGCTCCTTGCATATATTATGTACTTAAAGCATGCTTATTAAATTGTCAGAATGAATTGACTCATTTGTAATCCATTTCCTAGGATGAGGATGATTTTAAATTTTTTATAATCAAATTTTATTTCATCCTGTGATTGTATTCAGAAACTATGTGCTAAATAGGCCCTTGCCAATTAGCAAGCTTATCTCATCATTTTCCATGATAAAGTCAATTATACTGGTTTCTATAATTAACAGATCCATGACTTCAATGGTCATGCAGCAATGTAGTCATACCCCTTCTTTATGCCTTAGCAGAAGTTTCATGAGTCACTGAAGGGGAAAAAAGAAGAAAGCATCACCTGTTTCCCATGAGCTTCTGCAAACTTATTGAGTATAATCCTAGGGGAACACACCAACAATCGAAACAGAAACATATTCAAAGCCTTTCCAGCTGCCTGGGACAATTCAATTAAAATATATTAAGCACTTACTGTTCAAATTACTGTTCCAGAGGCCAAATATACAACTACATAGAGCTTTTTATTCCATGCTTTTAACAGGGCTTTTGCACTATGGACATAACTTTCTAATACCATGAGTTAATGGGTCAAGACATTAGGATACAGACTCTCTTAGGGAACAAGGAGGGGCGGAGGTTAGTGGCTCCAAAGAAGATTTCAGAAGCAGGTTCTTTGTTTTTACAGAAAGCCTTTTCTATGACATGGAGATGCTTTAGGGACACCAATAGAGTTCCAGTGATAGCAAGAGCATGCTGCTTTTGAGTAACCTTCCCAAGGGAATATGTTGTTAGCCTGCTTAGCTGTAACTCAAGTGAGAAAGACTGGGGTAAGTGGAGGTTTGTATGCTAAAATTCCAAATTCCAGATCGATTCATTTTAAATAAATACTTCCTAAGTTCCTAGTATGTTGCTGTTCTTCCTTCATTTTAAAGAAAGTGATGCCTTGACTTACATGTGACTGGATTTAAGAGGCAGAGTTGCACAAAGCCATCAGCCACACTCTTTTCTGGAGTCGTCCAAGACCAGTAGTTAGACAAAAGTCAGGATAACTAACATGGCCCAGATGCAGTGGATGGTCTTGGCATCTTTGATGTCTGCCCAAGCACTGAGTCCTCCATAATGCCTGCTTCAGCTGCTTTCATGGCCATTGGAACAAATTGTCCTCTTATGTTCACTCTGCTGGGGGAAATCTTCACATGCTTGGGGAAGACACCCCTCTAAGCAACTGGTAGGTATGAAGATTTTCAGTTACCCTCAATCTGGCTTAGCCCATCTGCTAATGTAGTTATAGGGTGAGCTCTGGTTCTTAAGTCAGAGAGATATGACTTCATATCCATTTTCAGATATTGACTTATCTGTGTAACCCTGGACAAGTCACTTAACCTCTATCTATCTCAGTTTTCTCATCTGTAAAGTGGGGATACTTATAATGTGTATCTCCCAGGGTTGTGGTAAGGATCAAATGAGATATTTGTAAAGTGCTTGGCACATAATAGGAACTTCATAAATGCTACCTGCCTTCACTCCCCCTTTTTTTCCCTTAGGAATTATTACAGGTCTTGGGGATACAAAAGAAAAAATTAAATAGTCTTCATCTTTAAGGAACTTACATATCCTTGAGGGGTAGGGCCAAATACACAGACACATGTGTATATATCAATAAATACAAAATAATTCAAAGAGATTCGACAGACAATTCCCACTAACTTAGTTCTGGAAGACCTATCAGAGGTTATATATTTCATTTTGAATTTGAAATGCAAAAATGGCATCTCTTTGATAAGTGCTCACTAATTGTGCACCTGAACAGCTGCAATGATTGAGAATCTCAATGAGGTCCCAGTGACCTAAATTAGTAGCAGTGGTTGAACCTTGTAGAAAACAGTACTGAGCCTCAATGTAAAGAAAATGTCTAACAATTGGGGTTATATAAGGGAGAATGGGATCCTTGGGAGGGAGTGACTTTCCCTTCACTGGAGTTCTCTAAGCATAGGCATGGGTTAGACTAAGTGAACTTTGAGATCCCTTACAACTCTGAGGTTCTGTGGATACAGTCCTCCGTGATGCCATGTTAATCACGTCAATGACTATATAAAGGCATGTTGCATAATCTTTTGGGTTATAATGCACCCATACATGCATGCAGTCACGTACAAAGATTCACATGCACATATAAATATATACGCACGTGCCTACATTTATATACATGTAAAACATGTTTATATAGGTATGTGTATTTCTATATGCACTCAAACATACATGGGAAAGAGGCCATACTCACCATTTTGCTGGTAGAGGAAACTCCCAGGTGAGTACCAATTAGAGTAGTCTCTACTAATTAGAGTTGTCACCTTCTCTGCAATTTGTAATCTTTGAATTGTCTAGGGCAGAGATATCACAGGTTTGAAACATTCCAGAATGGGGTCCAAATCTAATTAAAGTGTAATTGGAAAATATTTGAAAAAATAAAAAGTATGATAAAACATAGATAATATTGAATTTTAAAAATAAGTCAAGATGTGACCCACAGGGATGCAAGGATGCTTATGTATAATTTAGTTCTACATTGGGATTCACATATGTATACATGAATGTATATAGAGATATGCATATATTATCCAAAATGTGAAGATCATTACTCTTTCAAAGGTGATAGATACCCAATCAAATAATGGACCAGTCCAAGCAATTGGGAAATAAGGAGAGTGATGACATTCCTAAGAATAGTGAGATGGGTTTTCCAGTGATGCAATACTGATGGTAGAAGCTGTCACTACCTTCACACATGAAGCCCAAAGATGGGTGGTTCAGTCTGGGCCAGAACAATGCACTGACTGGGGAACCAATAGATGATATCACAAAAGATCAGCAGGCATTGGACACTGACCTTATCTGGGGGCCACATTTGACATGTGGTTGGTGTGGGAGTACCCAAAGCTCTCAAAGGAGACATTCCATCTACATTTACACAAAGTGGAGACAACTGCAGCTGCAGTGACATCTTCAGACAGTCAAGACAATAATAAAGAACAGCAGAATTAGTCATTTTAACTGCCTCTCATTCTCTCTCTTCTCTTCTCTTCTCTTCTCTTCTCTTCTCTTCTCTTCTCTTCTCTTCTCTTCTCTTCTCTTCTCTTCTCTTCTCTTCTCTTCTCTTCTCTTCTCTTCTCTTCTCTTCTCTTCTCTTCTCTTCTCTTCCTTCTCTCTCTTTCTCTTTTTCTCCTCCTTCCTCTCTCTACAAATATATATTCATTGCTAAACTGTATATAACAACTTTGGGGAGATTGGCAGCTTTGTAGAGGATGGATTGGAATGGAAAAAGACTTGAGATAGGAATATAAATAAATAATAGCTATTATCTATATAGTACTTGGTGCCAGGAGTGTGTGTAAGCTCCATGATGGCATGGCATGCTTGCATGGGTTCTGGATAATGAACAAATCTCTCCTGTTTTCTTAGTCACCAGTGGAGTGAGGCAGGGCTGTGTGCTTTCTCCCATGCTTTTTGGCATGATGTTTTTAGTCATATTATTGAATACCTTCAATGGTAATGAAAATAGAATCATGATCAGCTACTATACACATGGCAAATTACCTAACTTCAAAAGGCTACAAGTCAAGTCTAAAGTGAAGGTTTGTGATTTTCTGTTTGGAGATGATTGTGCAGGTTACAGCTGATTTGAGAGAATTGATCAATTCTTTGTCACTTGTATTGATTTCGTTCTGACAATTAACTTGAAGAAAACAGAGATTCTTCACTAGGCAGCACTGCACCATGCATATGTGAAACCATTGTTTACAAAATTGGAGACATGTTGAAAGCTATAGATGAGTTTACTTACGTTACTGGTATACTCTCCAGGCATGTCCACATGGATGATGAGATTGATTTACATATTGCCAGAGCTACTTCAGTATTTGAGAAGTTCTCAAGGAAAGTGTAGGAGAGAAGAGTTATTAGGCTGCTTACCAAACTGAAGGTCTACAAAATCATCGTGCTGACTTTATTATTGTATTCCTGTAAAACCTGGGCAGTATGCCAGCCCCATGCCAAGGAACTGTAGAGTTTTCATTTGAATTATCTTGGGAAGATTCTAAAGTTCAGCTGGCAAGATAAAGTACTAGAGACTGAGCACCATTCTTGAACTGAATTGCCAACCATTCAGATTCTACTGCAAAGTGCAACTTCCATGGCTGGCCATGCTGTTCAAACACCAAGGGTAGGCTTGCCAAAAAGCCATTTACAGAGAATGCACACAAGGCATTTGATCACACAGAGGGAAGAAGAGGCTATATACAAAGATACTTTCTAGATCTCTCTGAAGAAATTTAATATAGATTTTGTGATTTGGGAGACAGGGGCATAGGACCACCCTGCATGGCATGCCCACATCAAAGAAAGCACTGTTTAATGATCGAAATGGAATTTTGGTAGCTCAGGTCTTCTTGATTAAAGGCCCAGTACTATATATTCACTCTGCTGCCTACCTGGGATATTTCAATAATCCATGAAAAAGTTAAAGACAGTCTGGACTAAGGTAGTAAACATGAGAAAATGGCATATCCAAGAAATTTTGTAAAAATAGGAAGAGCAAAATTTGGCTACTAATTGAGTAGATGAGATGAATGAGAGTGAGAAGTCAAGGATCTTATCAAACTTGTGATCATAAATGACTAATGATATTGTCCACAGATATCATAAAGTTCAGAAAATGAGTGAATTAAAGAAGAAGGATAATTCCTTTTGGACACATTTAATTTAAGATGTCTATAGAAAATATAGTTTTAAATATTCAATAAACAGTGTTGAGATATTAGATATTAGGGCTGGCTATGTAACTCTAGGAGTCATTGGTAAAGACATGATAATTAGACTCATGGGAGCTGATAAGATTACCAAATGAGAATAAAGATAATATCTAGGGAAAAGGGCCCAGAGACAACCACAATTGGTCAGTATGACATGGATAAACATCCATTACAATAGACTGAGAAGGAGTAATAAGAGAGGTGAGAGAGACCTGAAGTAGAAAATGTCTTGAAAACCCAAAGAAGAGGGTATTCCAGAAGAGAAAGTGGGCAATAGTGCCACATGCTGCAAAGACATCAAGAAGGATAAAGATTGAAGAAACATCATCAAATTTTGCAAGTAAGAGATAATTTTGGAGAAGGTAGATCTGAAGCTGTAATCGAAAGGGTTTAGAAGAGAGTGAAAGAAGTGGAAACAATAAATACAGATTCTTCAATGAGTTTAGTAAGGAGAAAAGAGTTAGGGGTTGATAGTTTTCAGGTACAATAAGATCAAAAGTTTTGCTTTTTTAGGAAAAAGCTGAATGTAGACAATAAAGGGAAGAGCCAGAATAAAGGAAGAAATCTAAAATTTGGGAAAGGGGGTGTAATAATAGTGATTTTTTTTAAAAAAAAAAGAGATAGGAGAGGATCAAGAGTCTAAGTAGAGAGATCAACCTTGAAAGCATAAGGGCTAATTCTGCATTAGGAACTAGAAAAAAGGAAGATATATTGAGGTTTGATGACCAAGGGAAAAGAAAGAAGAAGGGGAACAAATGAGCTTGGTGCCAATGATAATCAATTTTTTTGTTGAAGGATGGGTCAAAGTCCTCTGCTGAGAGGCTGGGGAGAGGAGTGGTATGGGTGACTTGAAAGGAGAAAAACTTGGCAATATCTACTCTGGTGAAGTTGAGATCCACTTAGGGAGAAGCATAAAGTTTGCCTCATTACAGTAAGAGCCCAAGTTGATATTATATAGCATCATAGTGGACGCAGTCAGCACATCTGGGTGACTCATTCCTGCTTTATTCAGTAACACATGAGCAATAGTTGAGGAGGTGATGATGACAGTGACAATGATAATAGCTGACATTTATTTAACATTTACACAATACCCTACACATACACATACCTTATCTCATTTGACCCTCATCACTGCCCTGAGTTGTAGAGCCAATGATTATTCCCATTTGGTAGATGGTAGATGTAGAAGTTGAGACTCAGAGGGATAAATGATTTGCTTAGAATTAAAAAAAAGTCAGTATCTAAGATGTAATTCAAACTCAGATCTTCCAGACTGGGGGTCCAGTGTTCTATCCACTAATTCTATAACATGAGAGCTAACATTTTTACCAAGCCTAGTTGGAATGAACATCATGCAATTTGTGTTATATGTGAGAGAAAAGTTTTGTCAAGCAAGCTTTTGTGGGTTGAAAGGGTAGGTTGTAGAAGGAAATGTAGTTTCCTAATCTTTTTCACTTAAAAAAAACTCAATGCTTTCTTCTTAAAAAAAAAAAAAATTAACCCCTCTTCTCCCCCAAGGAAACATTTTAATCATGATTAACTTCAAAACAGATTGTCCTGATAACAAGAAAGTCTATTCACCCTTGTAATGAAAATTAGCATAAATGTAACCAGACTTGGGCTTCTAAAGGACTTGGAAATCCCTAAGTCTTTTTTTTCTTTTTTTTCAGGGCAAACCGTGCTTCTCAGTCACTGACAAAAATAAGCTAGCATTCTGGGAAGAGCTCTGTGGTCCCAGTATGAAAGTGGAACACATTAGTCACCATTTTGCCTTGGTGAAAACTGGCAAAGAAGAAAAAACAAGGGGTAAAGTGATAGTTATCATTGGTCAACTTCATTTGACTAGGTCCTGTCAGTTTTGGGAGGCTGTTCTGAATTGATGGGAGTAGAAGAGTGATACACAATGAGAACTGACTTCAACACTGTTCCCCACCACTATTCTTTTCCATTAAAAAGTGGGTGATATTTTCCCCTTCCTGACAAATGCTGGAGTTTTGAGACGATGATTCAGTCACAGAAATTTTATTTGGCTTTGTCTGTAGAGGTACCATGGAAATTAATACTTTTAATGCTGTCTGATATCATCATAATTACAATAATGAGCAGAACAATAGTTGATGATATTACTTCTATTCCCCCAATTCAACAATCCACTGTTAATCAAATGATTGATTTCCTCCATCAAGACAAAAGTCATCTTTTCCAAGCCTTAGCAATGGATGGTCTCCATAAGTTGTTGTTGCCAAAAAAGACATTAACATGGCCAAACTGGTGATAACCCTCTATGCAGAGTTCTTAAACTGGAGTCCAGAAACTTATTAAAAAGCATTTTGATAACAGTATTTCAATTTAATTGATTTACTTTGCAAACTGTGTGTTTTATTTAAATATTTAAAACCATTATTCCTAGAAGGGTTCCAAAGACTTCACCAGACTCTCAAAGGACTCTAAGACACAATAAGAACTGAAAACTAATAAGGGCATATAGCTTGTTACATAACTGAAAAATGTACAATTTCCTGCCACACTTGAAAGTTTTCCAGGTTACTAAGGTTTGTCAGATCTGGCATTCTCTTGGCATAGTTTCTGAGAATGGAAGGTAATATTGGTATCATGATGAGATCTTCATCTAACATCTTATAAAATGATGATAATAATGAAGATAATGATGATGACGTTGATCACAATGATGATGATGATGACAAGATGTTTATAATTCTTTGCATTTAATAAACTGCTCTCTTCACAACAACCAAGTATATGCTAGGAATATAAATGTCAGTATTATTTGTGCCTAATTTGAAACTTACCTTGTATCACATGTTGAATTATAGTTAAAGATAAATAAATAAAATAAAGATCCAATTCTTGTCTTAAACAACTTGTAAGCTAGTATGGGAGAAAGAAGACCATTGTACAAATTTCACCTGTTTCTATGCTTCAGATTTCTTTACTGATTCCTTTTTTAACAGAAACTGATCAAAGTCTCTTTAATCTTCCTTTCATAAGGCTAGTCTTCATGAGCTGCTCTTACAGAAAGAATCATGAATGATGAAACATTTCACTAATATTTTTATATTGGCATAGACATGAATAGTTTACTGTATCAGAACACTCCACGACTAGAGTAGAGTTGCATTTTTCTTAATTTTCATTAGTTTTATGATACTAATTTGATACATCTGAGGATTTTTTACCTGGTTGATGCAAGCACGCCAATATTTCAGTACAGTTCTCAACTCTTCTTTATCTTGGAATATGGTATAACCCAAAATGTCACCAGCCAGTGACTTACTGGCTGATAAAAGTTTCCAATTAAGTTGGACCTGCCAAAACTCTTAGTCTTTAACAGAACTCAGAAGCTTGGAGAAACCATGCCACTTCTTAACTACTATGAACCATATGAGGAGGACTTTAGTGGAAATTTCAAATACTTCTGAACACATTTTGTAACATAACTAAAAAGACTTCATTTTGATGTATGCTTTAGTAGAATCAAGCTCTTTTTTAAAGGGATATCTAGATTTTTAGGAAGAGGAACTGAGTCAATGATTTCATTGGTTTAGGGATTCCTATGTGAAGCAAACTGTTCCCAATAATTTAGGTCAGAATCATCTCTGCAACTTGTCATCTTAACATTAATAGAGAGCACCAAGAGATTAAGTGAATTCCTCAGGGTCATGTAGCCAGTATGTGTCAAAAGTGAAATTTGAACCCATATCTTCTTAGCTTTGGAGATAGCTGTTTATCCACTATATTATTGTAATGTGCCCCTCTTCTGTCTTTGTCTCTATCTCTGTCTACTCCCTTCTTTCTAGTTTACTTAAGGAAAGCAGTATTTGAAATGTGCTTCTCATCCTATCTCTGATTCTTGGTCAAGCTATTTAATAAAACTGGGCATCATTTTTCTTTTTTCTAAAATGAGGGCTTGAACTAAATTACTTCTACGGTGCCTTGTAGATCTAGATCTGTGATCCTATGAGTCTATTATTAAAATTCTTAAGAGATGAGTTCACAAAAGAAAAAAAATGTTATTCATCCAACCAGTACTTTAACCACCCAAAGGTCTTATGGAATTTTTGGTAAGGAATACAAACTCAAAATAAAACAAAACATATTATTTCAGTTCCAAAAAAAGCAGTAATGTTTTTGCAATGATATTATTGTTTTCTTGTAGAATAATTGTTTTCTGCCTTTTTTAAACCAGGAGATCATTCAGAGATGGCAAAAAAGGAGTCAGACTATCCCAAGAAATATTGGAGAAAAGAAATAATACTGTCTTTGATCCCAGAGGACTTGGAATCAAGTATTGATTCCACTACTTACTACCTGTGTCACCTTTTAGGAAAGCAGTTAATCTCCTTGGATTTCAGTTACCTCATCTTTAAAAAAGGTGAGACTAAGTCTTCAAGGTCCCTGACCACCCTAATTCTATGGTCCTAAAGTCACAGCTCAATATCTTATTAACTTTTTGCCATGGTCAGGAGAGATAATGCAGTAGAGTAAAAGTAGAATTATGGAATCATATGTTAGTCAAATATGGGGTTCAAATCCTTCTCAAGACACATACTCCTAGTATAATTGCAAAAATCACAACTTCAATGTCTTCTGAAAGAAAGGTACATAAACTAGAATGACTAAAATGTCTTGGAGCTCAAAATCTAGGATCCATTATTTCGTAAGCTGATCCTCTGAATATCAGTATCATCGTCTGCTTAATGGGAAGAATACATAGTTCAATAGTAATGCATAGGATGAATATGACATGTAAGGAAGTGCTTTATAAGCTTTAGAGAAATAAACCATGATTCATACCAATAGATATTAACAGCATTCATTTCTATGTACCCATTTACATCATATTTAAAGTAACATACTTTTACATTTAATCTGCATAATTAAAATTTTCTCCTTTAGCTCTTGAAGTCTAGGCAGTCAACAAAACAGTAAATCAAGCACTCATTTCTAGTGTTTGCCAATTTCCAAAGTTTAAGTGTTCACACTAAAATTTTTACAATAGTTTGAATGAACGTCAACACACTTCTGGCTGTAACTTTAAACCTTTTGAAGTCATGTTACTTAGAGTAATTAATTTCCCTCTCTCAGACTCAGTTTCTTCATCTATAAAATGAGAGACTAGCTATCTGATTTCATTAGTATTGGCAACTGCCAAATTAGAAAATTACTATTATAAAATTACAAATCAGGAGTTTTTCCAGACCTTGTTGTCTTAGAAAATTGCCTAAATCATTAGGGGGTTAAATGATTTGCCCAGGGCCATTCAGTCAGTAGGTGTCAGAGTTTCAAATATACCTTGCTCATGGTCAACTCATAAAATGGAGATTGTATTAAATGATCTCTAAGGTCTTTCAGCTCTAACATTCTATTTTCTATTTTTTTCCTTTTTTTTGTTGTTGTTAAAACCTTACCTCCTATCTTAGAATTGATATTAAGTATGAATTCCAAAACATAAAAATGGCAAAAGTTAGGCATTTGTGGTTAAGTGACTTGCAAAGGATTATGAAGCTAGACAGTTTCTGAGGTCAGATTTGAATTGTGAAGATTAAATTTAACTCTTCCCTGATTATAATAATGAAAATACTTAACTCTCCCCTCATTGTGAAGATTAAATTGTAACCCTTGTCTATTTTTAGATTTAATCCCCATAAGTGTAAATACAGTACTTAAAAGTTAAGTATGGAGATCTACCCATTTTTAGATTTAATCACCAAAGTTGTAAGCACCCCATTTCACACATTTAGTGGAGAAGGTCTGTTATCCACATGTGTGATAGTGGATGACAAATTGGAATCGACTGACTGCCTTCTAGGCAGTCCTAAAACAAAGCGTCAACTGTGATTGGAAGATGTAAAATTAGGGGAAGACACAGGAATTGAGGCAAAAGAAGCATCTTGAAAAGGAGCTGTGATACTCAGTTCTTCATTTTTTGGAAGTGGAGACTGGAGGAATTCTTCATTCTTTTATCTGCTCACTGGACCCAAGACCCTGTTCCTTTGAACTGATATGTGGTGAGTGAAAAGCTGACTCTTAACTGCTGGATTTTTCTGAAAAAAAAAATTCTCTGGAGAGATCTATTCTTGAGAGACACTTCCCAGTCCTCAGCTTTGTGAGACCAAGGCCAGCTGAACCTAATTCTCTTTGCCCGGAGGGGCCGGGAGTAAATTACTTAGTTCTCAGGCTAGATATCTTACCTTATCCTCTCTCTGATTTCTTGCTTCACTCTTTCTACATTTTGTAAATAAATTGTAAATAAAATCTCTTTGGAATTAATTAAATTCCTGGTGACCACACTCTTAAATAGCCAAGTCCAACCCTTTAAAAATTAACCCTATTACCCTCTTACAGAACCCAGGTATTTCTGATTCCAGACCTGACTCTCTATCCACTGCACTACCTAGTTGTAGCATAACATTTTATTTTTCCATTTTGGGCATTCTAAAATTTTTTTTCCAGTTCTAACATTCATGCCCTAAGTCCACTCTCTTCTAACATTCTAATCTATCTCTTGAGAAGAAATGGATTGTGTATTTATGTTATCTAATAGATACTCTGATTACCATAAATTATTGATATTAAAGAAAATAACAATAACTCCTCTTCATCTGCAGTCTTTAAAAGACTAAAATAAATGTACAAAAGCAAGCAATTGCACACAGTCAGTCTACAAAGGATACATATGAGACTTTGGCAAGGACAGACTTTCCTTAATTTGTGAGAGCAAGTTTCAGACCTTTATCTTTCTTTGACGTCATTTTTATTGTCTGCCTTTCCTTACTTATCTTGCTCAGTAATTGCTAATTGGCCATTTTGCACAATGTAATTGATTTAATTATTTCAAGTTAAAAACCATAGATTATATTAAAGAATTGCCTGTCAGCACTGAATACCCCACCCCCAATGTTGTAGAGGGTATGTGTTTATACTGCTGTTTAAACTCAAGCATCTCAATTGCTGAGAACCAAAGAAGTACAAAATATTAGAGCCCCAAACAATTTGGGTGGACATCTTGCCCAAGACATTTTTATGAAATAAAAACTTTTAGAAATAATAAATTTAGAAATAAGAAAACTCAGAGAATAAAGGAAATAATTAAGAATGTATTAATTACTGCTAAAGCACTGTATTAAGCAATTACACTTTTATTTCTTTTTATCCTTACAACAACCTTATGAAGTAGGCACTATTACTATTCTCATTTTACAGTTGAAGAAACTGAAGAAATCTTTCCCAAGGTCACGCTGCTAATAAGTGCCTGAGGTAAGATTTGAACTGGGCTGGCAAAGTGGTTAGGCTATCAGGTCTAGAGTCAGGAAGACCTGAATTTTTCAGAGAGTTTCTAGATATGTGACCCTGGAGAAGTCCCTTAAATTGGCCTCAGTTACATCAAATATAAAATGAGCTAGAGAAGGAAAAGGCAAAACACTCCAGTATCTTTACCAAGAAAACTCCAAATGGGATCATGAAGAATTGGACATAACTGAACAACAAATAATAACTTTCTGACCATAGGGCTGATGTTCTAGTCTCTGCATCACCTAGTAGCCTTGGGGGAAGTGAATTAACTTGAGGTCGTACTATAGAGAGATGGCAGAGAAATCCAGACTCCTGACTCCAAAGTCAGTGCTCTTTCCACTACTATAATGATGCTTTTTCCTTTTGACATGGACTAACAGAGATGCGTGAAGCTTGCTTAGTTAGTTCTTTCTGGGAAAGACTAAGATTAAAAGACATCTATTTTGCTACTACCTCATTCTTCTCTTTTCTCACAGCAAATTTAAGACATTTGCTCAATTTTAATTTTAACATACTTGAATCCTTCATTCCACTAATATCCTCTTCTGGAATCCTGGAATGGAAACTCAATCAATAATCAATATACATTTAATTAGTGTTTTTTATGTGTCAGGACCTATGACTATGCCAATGAATATCAAGCTCTGGCAGATCCTACTATTCTAGAAAGGCTTAGATTTGGAGCTCAGAGATGAACTGTACAGTATTTATACATAGATCAGTCTAGTCAAGGCAAAGAGACTCATAACCAGAAAACTTGTCTTTGGAAGTGGCAACTCATAAAGATTCTCTAGTCAGGAATAGAGGGAATATACTCTACAATAATAAAAGGCATGCCCACACATGATATAATTTATCTTTTGAAGTATTATAAAGAATGTGGCAACCTTTACTTATTACTTAATGAAACCAGTAAGAAATCAAGGTATCTGGATCTCATTTCCAAAACTCAATTCACGAGTCTTGTAGACATATTATATATCTCTTTTCTCTTACAAGTCATGGATTTTGAAGTACCAAGTTCTCTCCTCACAAAGGGTCTATGGAATGCACTGATGCATTGGTAATTTCTAAGAATTGTTATTCTAAATACAATCTAGTTAAGGATGGCATTTTTAAAAATGAGAATTGAGAGTTGGGAGAATACCTAGTTGAATGTAGCTTAGATTTACATGGGGCTTTGAGTTTATTAAAATGTCTTCTCAAATGAGTTCTTGTGATGCTGAGAACTTGACTATTGTGATCCTTGATTTATCCATGAAAGAAACTGAAATTATTTGTCTGGGGTTCCATAGATGGTAGGTGTCTGAACTCAGACTATTTGAATTAGATTCATTCCAAGCCAATTGTGTTATTTCAAATAATCTTAACTGTATTGATATGCCAAAGCAACCTTCAGCTGGGGTGGTTCCTTTTCATAGTAAATGCTATCAAGTAGAATATAAATTCACTGAAGACAGGGACTATTTTTATTTGCATCTCTGTTTTTCTAATACCTATATAAGTTGGAGGAGATATATTTGAGTAAGAGTACCACACCTGGAAAAAATGAAAACCGAGTTCAAGTATTATCTCAAACACAATGGCTGTGTGATGGTGGACAAGTCATTTACTTCCTTATAGTCTCATTGCCCTAATCTATAGAATGGAAATAATAGCTCCTTATTCACAGAATTGTTTTGAAGATCACATGAGGTAACCATGCTTTGAGAACCTAAAGTATTATATAAATGCTAAATAAAGAAAAAATACAATAAAACTTTCTACTTACATAAGGAACTTTTCAGGGAATAATGACATGTGTCTCTGATTTATTGCAGACTTGATAATGAATTTTATTTCTAAATCCATGGCATGTGACCTTAGGCAAAACATTTCCCCTCTGGTTATGATTCCTCATCTTTCAATTGAGGGATTTCACATAGATGACAGTTGTTGCCTCTTTGGTTTTCAATGCTAGGAGTCATAATGAAGTTTTATATCCCACTTGGATGAATCTAGGAGTACACTTGGGTCATTTTGAAAAATACTTCAGGACAAGGCAGCCTAAACAGAATGAGAGTTGGCAGCTCTTAAATAAGGGGGCAGACCCAGAAGACAGTTATAAAATTGTAGAACTGGGAACGATCAATGAGGTATTCTTTTCCAACTCCCTTCTCTTTTTTGAGATGAATTGATACAAAGGTAACATATAAAGGAAAACCAAGTTTAGAGGAAACCAAAGTTTCTATGCTATACCTGATTGGCTTTTGTGGCTATAGACCCCATGAGATACTTGGGTGGGAAAGGAAACTGCTTTAAAGAGAGAAATAGCTATGCTGCTTTAGGTCCTTTGTTCTGACATGCTCCAGATTTTAGCCTCGTTTGTTCCATAGTAGATACCATATAAAGGAGCTTTAAACTCAATCTAAATACAAACTGTCACAATGTCACAAAAAAAGATCAGGAAACTTTAAGTAGCCTTAAAATAGATCAAATGTCCATAATGAGAAGTGTTTGCTGGTCTCTGATCTGCCAGAAGAACTATGAGTATTGTGTATAGTTCAATGGGTCAGAATTTAAGAAGTACCTTGATAATTAGAAAATACCTAATTGAGGGAAAATAGGACTGTGAGGAGTCTAGAGATCTTGTCATGCCACTTGGCAATTCGGTTTAATTCATTAAAATTTTCCCAAGTTCTTATAATGCATAAAGCACTGGGTAGATAGCACCAGTAAAACAAAGGCCAAAAATGGAATGATTTACTTTCATTTAACCCCCCCCCAATATTTTCCCCAAATGAATTATCTAGGTATGTTTACCTCATATTTGTACTTGTGAAATTAATTTTTTGACCTGAAGTATAAAAATTTACCTTCATCTTTACTAAATTTATTCATTTCATTTCAGCACAATTGGATAGCTAATCAAGATGGAGAAAGGTCAATGGCACCACATATTTGAGTAGAAAGTGAAATTGTTGAATCTAGAAACTTGAACAAGGAAGAGTTGTCACCTCCCCCAAATCTTTCCAACTCAAGATTTCCAGAGTTCTAATGGAAAAAAAGCAAGTTTCATGAATCATTATATTTTAATGGAAAGATTACTGGGAGTGACTAGGTGGCTCAGTGGATTAAGAGATTAGAGGTCCTAGATTCAAATCTGTCCACAGGTACTTCCTAGTTGTGTGACCCCGGGCAAGTCACTTAACCCCATTGCTTAACCCTTCTAGCTCTTCTGCCTTAGAACAAATACACACAGCATTGATTCTAAGATGGAAGGCAGGGATTTTTTAAAAACAAAAAAAAAGACTACAGACTCTGAACACATATAAATGTTTACTTCTCTCTAATTTGTTATATCTCTATATGTGTATGTATATATGTATACATATATATGCATATGTAAATTATGTATGCATGCATATATTTGTCCAAATTACACAATACATATGTGTATAAAATCTGTATACAATTAATTGCATGTAATATCTCTCCCCTTAGACTATGGGTTACTGCAGGGCAAGAATAGGATTTTGCTTTACTTTGCTTCACTAGAACCCTGCATAATGTCCAGGACACAGTGAGCACTTAATAAATGCTTGTTGATTGACTAAAGTCCTAAACTATGTGGATCTTAAGAATCGGTCCTTTACTACCACTGAGCCAAATATATGGCCATCAATGCTGATTAGTTCACTGGGATTTTAAGTATATATATATTATCACACTTAGAACAAAAGCAGAAGGGAACACTATTTAAAGAGTTGTTTAGAAAAGGGATTATAGATGTAGAAAATTGGGGATGCATTTTTGGTGGAGCTGTGAAATGATCTAAACATTTTGGGCAGCAGTTTGGAATTATACCTAGAATTATAAAAAAGTGTATAACTTTAGGCTCAGAAATAACATTTCTGGGTCCACTTCCCAAGAAGATCAGGGAAAGAGAAAAATAACCCCTAAGCTCCACAACATTTATAGCAGCTCTCTTTGTGGTGACAAAGAATTGGAAAATGAGGGAGTACCCATCAACTGGGGGGAATGGCTTGTGGTATATGATTGCCATGGAATATTAATTACTACCCCAAAATAAATGATGAACAAATAGATTTTTTTTAATGTAGAAAGAACAATATGAGATAATGAACAGTGAAATGAATAGAACCAGGAGAACATTGTTCAAAACTATAGAATTAATCCTGGAAGAATGAACAGTGACTGTTACCTCCAGAACATGAACAGAAAGGTAAAATACGAAAGACAATTTATATATACATGTTGGCCTCTTTGACAATATCTTTTGTGCCATGGGGAGAGTAGGGACAACCTGGAAAAATAGTGTACAAGATTTAGTATGTAGATATAAAAAAGCAAGCTAAATATATAGGAGATTTATGATTTAATTTGTGTGCTATCTTCTTTTTCTTTGTATCAAACAAAAAAAAAAGGGATTACATTTACTCTGTTTTCCCTTAGAGAATATCAATAGGAGCAATAAGGACAAATTACAAAACTTTTTTTTTTGCCAAAAAAGTTATATATCTAGTGGAATGGGCAACTTTTTGAAGTAGTGAATCCCTCATGACCAGAAATCTTTGAATAGAAGCATAATGACTGCCTGTCACGGGCTTTTGTGGGAAATGTTATTAGGGTTGGAAATGGATTAAATAACTTTCCCCAGACTAATTTCTGATAGTGTGGTTTAGTGGAAAGAATGCTATACATGGAATCAGGAGACTTGGGCTCAAATACTGGTTGTAATACATTCTGGGTAACTGTTAGCAAACCAATTAACTGCCAGAGTCTCTTTTTCTTCTGCTAAAAAAATGAGGGGTAATGGAGAAGGTCCCTCCCAACTCCACCATTCTGCTAATATAATACTTCCTAGTAATCTATAATGACTTTGTAGAATAAGTTTCCTGAAGCCATGAGTATAGGCTCCATCAATCTAAACAAATTGATTTAAGAAAGTTTTGGTGAAATTCAAGGTTGGAGTTACAACTCTATCTAAGGGTTAGTAAAGGAAACTAGGCACATTTGCAGTCACTCTCAAGCTTTTATTTCCTGGAGAGCAAAGAAATCAACCAGCCTTATAGTCACATTAAGAAACACAATATTAGGGTCAATGGACCATTGGATAGATTCCGAATGGCAACTTTAGCATACCTTCAGTGGGAATGCTGCAGAATAATTCAACAGTCCCTGCAGACTTAAGCTCTTTGGAACAGTGTGAGAAATGTGTTAGTAAGTTATTATTTTCTATCTAGAAAATGTTCTACTAACCTAATTACTTTCATGTTCTGGTCAGTTGGTAACTCCTTATCTCAAACTTTCTGACTCTAAGTCCTGGAACCTTTCCGCTTTACCACAAACACTTGGGCTGAGACCTGCTTCTGCCTCTTTCGTGGTATCTTAGTTGAGTCACTTCATTTCTCTGTAGTTCTTCATCTTTAGAATGAAAATAATAAAAACACTGGCAATCCCCACTCATAGTGCTGTTGTGAGGAGTCATTTCATTTCTCTAGATCTGTTTCTACAACTGTAAAGGGAGGGGGTTGAACTCTTCCTGATAAACTTTTGAAACTGTCTTCATTGCCAACATAGAGCTTTGCATGTAGGAAACACCTAATTAAAATGGTTGAACTGGAATGAATTGAATCTAGATTATCCCATATTCAGATGGAAATTGACTTTCTATGTATGACTTCTTGATGCTTTACCTTAAGGAGAATACCAATGGCTTACTTAAGGAGTTCTGGGCGGCATCTGTGAACACATCTCATACTGGGCTTTCCATCCCAAGTCAGCATGATCAAAATCTTTCTAATTACTGACAGTACTGCTAGCTGAACTACTTGTTGGTGGGAATATGTCAGCTGCTCCAGCAATTATTGCCGCTGGCTCTATGGGGCAGAGTGCTAATGTAAGGGCTTCAAAGGGTTGATGCCAACAGGTGACATAGTATTGTAATTCAATTATGGCATAATTAAAGTGGTCTGTTGTATACTGACATTCTCTCTGGGTTAAAAAATAATTCATCCTGGTAATGAATTAGTCCACCATGATCACCTTTAACTCAAACTTTAATGACAAATTTTGAGTGTGTGTTATATATCTGGCATCGTGCCTGCCTTATTTCTTCTTAGGTGATTAAAACTAAATACCTTGGATTGTTTTATTATTTATTTCTTAGCTTGCTGAATGAACTATTCTGGGAAATATCTGACTTCTCTACCATACCTCCACATCAACTACTTTTCCTGGCTCCCACCTCCAATTTTAGTTCTCATTTATCTATTATCTCTTCCCATTAAGATATAAGTTCCTTGAGGGTAGCTACTCTCTTTTTTCACATTTTTATTTGTACCCCTAACAATTATTTGTTTTCCCTAGCCTTGCACATAGAAAGCATTTGAATAATTATTGATTAATTTTTCCATATCTCAACTACTTGAGACTCTAAAGGACAGTAAAAGAACAGTGGTTCTAGAATTAGAAAAAAAAACCCTGAAATCTTAACTTCTCTAATTACAGAAAAATAATTGAATTTCATTAGGCCTCAGTTTTCTAAGTTGTAAAATGAGGAGGAGTTATGGTTTCAGTGAAAACAGCAATAGGTGGAGGTTTAAATTCCATTTCTAGTGTTTACAACTTTTATGACCTTGGGTGAATCATTTAATCTAACTGTCTGTTTCTTCAAGTATAAAATGAAAGGATAGGACTATTATTTAGTCATTTCAGTCATGTCTAAGTCTTCAAGACCCCATTTAGGGTTTTTTTTATTTTTGCAAAGATACTAGAGTAGCTTGTCCTTTCCTTTTCTAGCTCATTTTATAGATGACAAAATGGTTGCACACATAATTAAGTGACTTGCCCAGGGTTACATAGCTAGTGTCTAAAATCAGATATAAATAAAATTTAACTTAGTTTAAAGATGAGTATTTCTGATTCCAGTCTCTCTCTATTATACCAATTATTAGAAAAATTTTCCTAGAACAGAGTAGCAGCTTGCAGTGGTGTGCCTTCCTCTTATTGTTCCTAATTTTGTCCCCAGTGGTCAAGCAGGACAAGGGTAATCCTCTTTTCTGTGGAAGTCCAAATACTTGAATACAGTTATCATATCTTTCAAATGTAGTTTTGATTCTGGATTAGAATACATATTTGCTTCTATTGACTGATCTGCCATGATCTCCATTGCTTTCTCCATCCTAGTCAGCTTTTATTTTTTAATTCCAAAATAGGAACAGACTTTATTGATTTTTAATTTTATTTTTCTAAATTATATGTAACATAAATTTTAACACTTAGGCAAGTGATTTGATATAGATTGTACATATAAAAACATTTGAATAATAGACATGTTGCAAAAGAAAATGGGAACCGAAAAGAGAAAGAAGAAAAATAAAGTTTAAGTAGTATGCTTTAATCTGCTTTCAAACTCCATTAAAAAAAAAAGCCTCTTATTTTCTGTCTTAGTAACAACTCTAAAACAGATGGATTAGGCAAATAGTAATTAGTAACTTGCCCATGGTCATAAACTGGAAAAGTATTTGAAGCCAAATTTGAACCCAGGTTTTTCTGACTCCAGGCCTGGTGCCCTATCTACTGTGACACCTAGCTGTCCCTCTATAGGCTTTCACTGGAGGTAGATAGCATTTTTCATTAAAAATCCTTTGGAATTTGTCTTATATTATTATTTGAAGAGCCTATCTAAGACAGCCAAACTTACTACTGTTAAGGGTTAAATTTTGGTTGGAGTTTGACAAAAATGAGGAGAGCAGAGCAGTTTGATAAAACAGTTTTATTTGAGAGGAAGTACAGATAGAAAAAAAAAGAAAGGAGGAAAGAGAGATTAATACTCGAATATCTTATAACTAAACCTAAATTTCTAATCCCACCTAAAATTTCTAAAACATCCTACTCTGTCTTGGAGGACAGTTTCTCCTGCCTGGTAATACCAGGCCTAACTACCTACACTGTCTCCTTAGAAATTTATTCATTAACTAACTACTATGCTAATAAATAAACATTCATCACCTACAAACTGCTTAAATCTGCTTCTTTATCCCAACTGTCAGTAGTAAAAACTACCAGTTGCAGAGACAAAGACAGACCAACCTTCTGTTCTCTAGGGATAGCAAAAGACCCTTCAACTGCCAGCTGATGCTCCTTATATATCTTGTCTCCTAGGTAACAGAATCTTCAGCTCTGGCTCACTCCCACAGAATCTGTCAGTTCTGTTGTTCTAATTAAGAAATCCCTCTGCTCTTAAAGAGATAGAAGGGGAGATTAAGAAAATCCCTTTAACACCAGTTATACCATATTGCTATTATAGTGTGAAGTATTTTCCTGGTCCTTCTCATTTCACTTTGTATCAGTTCATTTAACTCTTCCCAGGTTTTTTCTCAGAACTATCTGATTGCCATTTCTTATAGCACAATAGTATTAAACAGCAATAATATACAAGTTGTTCTGAAATAACCCAACTGAGTGTCAATCTCTCAATTTCTATTTCTTGACCACTGTAGAAAGAACTGCTACAAAGATTTCTGTACATATAAGAACTTTTCCTTTTCCTTTGATATCTTTGGGGTACAGTTTCTCTAACCAATAGCCATTTACAACATTTTTTCCTAAGTTTAATAAATTTATTTAGTTCTCTCTTCTGAAAAACTGCCTGTTCATATCTTTTGACATTTATCAATTGGAGGATGACTTGTATTCTTATAAACTTGACTCAGTTCTGCATATGGGTTAGAAATGAATCCTCTAAGAGAAAAACTTACTGTAATTTTTTTTCTCCTAATTCTCTGGTTCCCTTCCAACTTTGATTGCATTGGTTTTGTTTGCACAAAATCTTTTTAATTTAATGTAATCAAAACTATCTATTTTAAATCCTGTAATACCCTGTCTCTTGCTTTAGCCTGAACTTTTCTCTCAAAGATCTTAGAGGCAAAATCTTTCATATTTTCTTAATTTTCTTATATTACCCCTTTTTTTCCTAAATTGTTATCTTATTTTGACTGTATGTAGGTATGTAGTATGAGATATTCATCTATAGCTAGTCTTTGCCAAATACTTTATAGATTTCCCAGCAATTTTTGTCAAATAATGAATTTTTCCCTTAAGAATTTTGGTCTTTGAGTTTCCCAAACACTAGATTACTGTAGTCATTCACTATCTCTTATGTTCCTAATTTGTTTCTCTAATCTACTATACTATATTTGACACAGTATCAACTTGTTTTGATGATTACTGATTTAGAATATTGTTTGAACTATGGCACACCTAGGGTACCTTCATTCTTTTTTTATTGTTTCCTTTTATATTCTTTGTTTTTCTGTTCTTCCATATGAACTGTTTTTCCCTAGCTTTCTAAAATATTTTTGGTAATTTGATTTGGAACTTAATAAGGAAATTAATTTAGGTAGAATTTTCATTGTTATTATCTTCACTTGGTCTATCCACGAGCAATTAATATTTTCTAGTTTTTTAAATGTAACTTTATTTGTGTGAAAAGTATTTTGGAATTGTGTTCAGTTAGTGTATTTGTTTTGGTAGTAAGGTTCCTAAATATTCTTACCTACATTTAATTTAAATGAAATTTCTCTTTCTCTTGCTATTGGATGTTGTTGATAATATATATTAATGCGGTGATTTTTATGTTTATTTTATGTTGTACAACTTTGCTAAAGTTATTAGTGGTTTTAATATATTTTAGTTGATGCTCTAGGATTTTCTAAATATATCATCATATTTTAAGGTATCATTGTTTTGTTTCTTCATTGTCTGTTCTAAATCCTTCAATTTCTTGTTTATTCTTTTATTGCTATAGCTAGCATTTGAAGCACAACATTGAATAATAGTGGTGATGATGAGCTTCCTTGCTTCACTCCTAATCTTATTGAGTAGGCTTCTAGCTTATCCACATTATACATAATGCTTGCTGTTGGTTTTAGATACTACTTATTTAAAGGGAAGTTCCATTTATTCCTTATTTTTTAAATAAGGAGTGTTGTGTTTTGTCAAATACAATTTTGGAATCTATTGAGATAAACCCATGACTTTTTTTTCATGATATGGTCACATATGCTGGTAGTTTTTCCCATATTGAGACAGTCCTGCATTCCTGGTATGAATCCCAACCTGGTCATAGTGTATGATCTTATACATTGCTCTAAATCTTCTTTCTAATATCTTATTTTAAATATTTATTAAGGAAATTGGTCTATAGTTTCTTTCTCTGTTTTTATTTTTCCCTACTTAGTTATTAGGACCATATTTGTCCATATTAGGACCATAAAAGGAATTTGGTTGAACTCTTTTTTTTACCTATTTTCTCAAGTACTGTATATGTTATTAGAATCAATTGTACTTTAAGAATTTGGTAGAATTGACTTGGGAATCCAGCTGATCCCATTTTTAGAGAGCTCAATGATAGCTTATTTTTCTTTTTCTAATAATGGAAGTTTTCTATTTCTTTTTCTGTTAATCTGGACCATTTATATTTTATAAATATTCATCCATTTCACTCAAATTACTAGTTTTATTAGCATATAATTGAGCAAAATAACACTTACTGATTATTGTAATTTCTTCTTCAGTGAAGAATTTACACTTTTCATTTTTGGTACTGATAATTTGGTTTTCTTTTTTTTTATCAAATTAACCAATGATTTATATTTTTATTACTTTTTTTTTTACAAAACTAGCTCTTGTTTTTCTTTATTAATTCAATGGTTTTATTACTTTTGACTTTATTAATCACTCCTTTGTTTTTCAAGATTTTCAATTTGTTCAATCGGGAATTTTCAATTTGTCCTTTTTCTAGTTTTTTTTTAAGTTATATGCCCAATTCATTGGTCTACTTTTGCTTTATTTTATTTATATGTCTTTAGAGATATAAATTTTCTTGTAAGTTCTGTTTTGACAGCATCCCATGAATTTTATTTTATTATTTCATTGACATTCTCTTTGATAAAATTATTGATTGCATTTATGATTTGTTTTTTTTACTCACTAATTCTTTAGAATTAGGTTATTTGGTGTCCACTTAATTTTTAATCTATGTTTCCAGAGGCTTTTTTTTTAATATAATGTTTATTACATTGTGATCTGAGGAGAATGCCTTTGATATATCTTCTTTTTCTCATTTGTTTATGAGGTTTTTATGCAATAATATATATATTCAGTTCTTGTGAAGGTGTCATGTATTGCTGAGAATAAAGTATGTAGTAGTTCTTTCTATTCTCACTTAGTTTTCTTCAGAATCTATCTGATTTTTCTGAAATTCTATTTATCTTTTAGACTTATTTCTTTATTATTTTGGGGGGGTTAGATTTATCTAGTTCTCAGAGGAAAATACTGAGGTCCTCTACTATTGTAGCTTTACTGTCTATTTTTCCTTCTAGTTCACTTAATTTTTCTTTTAACAATCTGGATATTTTTCCATTTGGTGAATATATATTTAGCACTGATAATATTTCATTGTTTATGGTGCCTTTAAAAAAATTAGCTTCCCTACTTGTCTCTTTTAATGCAGTTTATTTTTTGCCTTGTTTGAGATCTTGATTTCTACCTTTGATTTTTTTAACCTCAGCTGAAGCATAATAATTTCTGCTCTGGCCCCTGCCCCTTATTTTTACTCTGTTCACATCTCTCTGTTTCAAGTGCATTTTTATACAAACATAAGATTGGATTCTTGTTTTGAATCCACTTTTCTATTTGATTCTATTTTATTGGTGAGTTCATGCCATTCACATTCACTGTTTTTTCTTGAATCCTACTTTTCCCTGTTTATCATTCTTTTTCTTTTTACTCTGCCATTCATCAAAAATATATTTTGTTTCTGACAATTGCCTCCCTTAATCTATTCTGTATCAATTCCCCCTCTCTTATCCCTTTCCTTTCCTATTTCTTTATAGGGTTAAGATAAATATCTAAAATCAACTGACTGTGTATGTTATATCCTCTTTGAGCTAATTCTCATAAGCATGCATTTCAAAGGTTGTTATCCCCCCATCTTTCCCTCTAATGTAAAAGCTCTTCTCCTTGTTCCTCTTTAGTGTTTCTTCTTTTTCCTATTTTTAAATACCTTCCTCTTTTCCCAGTGCATCCCTCTTTCTCCAGCAGTAATTAATTTTTTTTCAAATCATACCATCATACTCAACTCACTCTTATTCCTGATCTCTATGTATCTCTCTTCTAATTGTGCTAGTAATGTTAAAATTATTGAGAATTACAGTTATTGTCTTCCCATATAGGAATATAAAGTTTAACTTTATTGATTTTTTTATGATTTCTCTTTCATATTTCTTTTTATACTTCTATTGAAATCTATATTTGAAAGTCAGATTTTTCTATTCAGCTCTGGTCTTCTCATTAGGGATGCTTGAAAATACTTTACTTCATTAAATATTCATTTTTCTGAAAGTATACTCAGTTTTGCTAAGTAAATTATTATTGTTATAATTCTAGCTCTTTTGCCTTCTAGAACAGCCAAATGTTTTGATACTTTGATGTGGAAGCTATTAAACTCTGTGTGATCTTAATTGTAGTTGCATGGTATTTTAATTGATTTTTTTCTGACTGCTTGAATAATTTCTCCTTGACCTGGGAACTCTGGAATTTGACAATATTATTTGTGGGCAGATTTGTTTTGGGATCTCTTTCAGGAGATGACTGCTGGATTCTATTAGAGCAGTTTTCCTTGATAATTTCTTGAAATATGTTGCCTAAGGTCTTTTTTTTTTTATCTTGACTTTCAGGTGGTTCAAAAATTCTTAAATTCTCTCTCCTTAATCTATTTTCTAGGACACTTGTTTTCCTAATAAAACATTTCACATTTTCTTTTATTTTTCATTCTGTTTGATTGTTTCTTGATATCTCATGTTGCTTTAGCTTCCATTTTCCTAATTCTAATTTTTAAGAAACTATTTTCTTCAATGAGCTTTTATACCTATTCCCTACTCCTCTCTCCAATTTTGCCAATTCTATCTTTTTTAAAGGTTTATTTTCATCAATGAATTTTTGTGTCACTTTTTGTATTGGACAAATTTTGCCTTTTAAAACATTATTTTCTGTAGGAAATTTTTTTTGCCTCTTTAATCATCTGGTCAATTGTGTTTTTTAATCTGTTTTATTTTCTTTAGTGCTTTGTTGTTCTTCTTTTTAACAAGATGCTAATTTTCTTCCCATATTTTTTCTTGCATCTATTCATTTCTTTTCCTAATTTTCCTTCTACCTCTCTTATTTGATATTTAAGATCCATTTTGAAGTATTCCAGGAATTCTTGTTGTTCTTCTGTTCAATTCACATTTTTGTTGATTTGAGGCTTTTACTATAGCTATACATTTTTACATTGTTGTCTTCTAAGTTTGTGCCTTAATCTTCACTGTCACCATAGAAACTCTTTATGGTCAGATCCTTTTTTCTTTATTATTATTGTTTGCTCATTTTCCCCAAAATAGTTCTTATTTTTAACTTTATGTTTAAGTTGCACTCTGAAATCTGACTAAGGGGGACATTGTCTCAAGCTTTTATTTTCTGAGCTACTTCTAGGATATTGTAGGTTTTCAATACTTCTATGGTGATATGATCTAAGAAGAGGTGTGGTCACAACTCTTCTGGCCTGGGCTTTGGTCTTTACACAGGAAAAGATCTTGTTCTTCATTAGCCACAAATGCTAGCACTCATCTTGTCCCTAAAACTCTGACCAGGCCCCATGCTCTGCTGTAGCCCATAATCACTAGTGCTTCTTTCTGCCTTTGAGACCAGGGTCTCTAGTCTCTTTGTGTCACCAGAAGCACAATTCTCTGAGTCCTTGTACTCCTATACTCATATAGCTACATGTACCAGTGCTCCTCTTCACTTTGGAACTACAACCTAGGACTATGTATGGGCAATGTAACAGGATCCTGAACCCAGTATCAACAAAAAGTCTACTGTCATATCTCTCTGAACAGTTTTCTGACTCCTTTATTATTGATGGGCTTAGAGCTCCCAAAATTGTTGCTGATATTGATACAGCTACTTCCAAGGCATACTTTTGGATCCCTGGCACATCTTGCCCTGTAATCCAAGCCAACAACTCTCCAGTGAGACAAAATTTTCTTGCTGACCTTCTAAGATATCTTAGGATGAAAAAACCAACCCTTTGGTTGGTTCTGCTACTCTAGAATTTTCTTTAAGGAATTATTTTAAAGTTATTTGGAGGGGAATTTGAGATAATTCAGGTGAGTTCTTATTCCTGATTTCTCATCTTTCACATAATTACTTTGTGACACAAAAGATAGGTGGGAAAGCCCTCTTATGGTCTTTTGATGGAGAGGAAATGGCCTGAATTCTTTCCATTATCCATTACAGATTATATCACTAGGTCACATTTTCCTCAGGTGCCCTCTCTCAGGGAAGTACAGGTAAGAAGAGAGTGTATATGCAAATCATTTATGGGTTTCATCTTGCCCCCAGACTTGCATTTAAATCACACTTATGATTCAAAGTCCCAAACTAAGTACTCACCATCCTCTCCGTGGTGTTGATTATGAGACCCTAAATAAAGTGTGGGAACCCCTTTTTAAAAATGCCAACATTATCTTAATTAACCTGATTTTAAAGTATGTTTCTTTGTATCAGTGAAAACTATCAATTCAGTGTCATCAACATAAAAATAAGTTGTGTTTGAACGGAGAGAGCTCAGAGAAAGATATTATCATTTCCTGTGAGAAATGGATTTTGTATCAGAAGTCTTCAGTACTCTATCATGTTGATAGCAGGACACTTTTGTATACTATCTGTTCTTAAATGTCAGAGTCAAGTTTCATAAAATATGATATTACATGGGGTTTGAACTTCAGATTTAGCAAAGGGTCATTGATTTACAACTTCAAGGAAATTTAGAAACCATGAAGCCCAATTTTCTCATTTTACATCTAAAGTAACCCAGTCCTTGTACAAACCATGAAATTCAATTTTCTCCTTTGACAGATAAAGTAACCAAGGCCTTCTTTGTACAATGACTTACCTGTGTTCTCAAAATTTATGAATGTCTAAAGTAGGATCTGAACTCAGATTTTCATGATTCCAAATCTCAGGACTTTATCAACTACACTACCAAGAACTGTGCCATAAAGTCCTATTAGATTTGTAGGCACAGATCCATGGTTCAAATCTCAACTCTTTAATTTCATATTTCTGACTTTATGGAAGTTTCTTATCCCCTCTGAACCTCGGTTTTCTTTCCTGTTAAATGGAGAAATCTGAAAGGAAGATTTCCAAGATTTCTCTAAGTTCTAAATCTATGATCCTATGAATTTGGCAATAGAACAAATTAAGAGTAATAAGGAGAGGTAGAGAGGTGCAGGAGGCTATAAGTGACAAAGAAACAGATTAAAAACAGAGACAAAGTGAAATGGTTATCTGTCATACTCTTCTTGTTGAAAAAATCTTTTCTGAGTGTTTCCTTTCTGCTAAGAACTTTCATTTTCCCTTGATGGCTGCCTCATTTCCCCCCAAGAAAACCAAACCACAGCTTCAGCCCTGAGTATTTAAAACAAGAGCAATAATATGTCTTAGACCAGAGTAGGAAATTAGAAATTTTTATATTTCTTAGTTTATCAAATGCCCTGGAACCAAGATGAGCAATATTACAAGAAATGAATGTCTGAAGCACAGTTGGTTGCTCTCTAAAGCTGTGTTTATTTATTTATTTATTTATTTATTTTTCTCTGTAGCTGAGGGTTTATCTTCTTAAAAACAGTACCATTAGAAAAAATATCTTGGAATGAACATTTCATAGATTTTTAGAGGAATCTGGGTCCGAATGGGTCCCAAAGATCACTTAATCAAGATCATGTCATCCTTCCCCTATCCTTTCCTTTCTCAAACTTTCAAGATTCTCTATCATCTATAGGATCAAATATAACATCTCTTGCTAGTCTTTTAAAGTGCTTCATGATCTGGAACCATTCTACCTTTTTCCCAGTATTCTTTCACTTTAGTCTCCTTCCAATACTCCAGCTGTTGTTATGGTAACACTGGTCTTCTAGCTCTGCCTTGAATATGGTCTCCATCTCTCAACTGGGTGCCTCTTCACTGAATGTCCCATCATGTCAAGATTGTTTTCCCTACTCAATGCTACCCTAAAGACTCGTCCAAATCCTGTCTTCTGTAGGTGTCCTGTCCTGGGGTTAGTTTACCTTTTTAGTTAGTAACTTCCCTCTTAGGTTATTCCCCATTTATGCTGCATATATATGCTGTATATACTTAGTTATTTGGGGGTAGCTAGATGATGCAGTGGATAGAGTGTGAGGCCTGGAGTTGGGGAGACTTATCTTCATTAATTAAAATCCAGCCTCAGAAACTTACTAGAAGTATAATCCTTGGTAAGTCATTTAATTGTTTTTGCCTCAGTTTTCATGCCTGCCAAATCAGCTGGAGAATGAAACAGCAAACCATTCCAGTAAATTTGCCAAGAAAACCATAGATTGGGGTCATGAAAAGCCAGGCATTACTGAAAATAACTGAATGATGCCTTGGTTTTTTGCATTTTTTTTTCTTCAATAGAACATAAGTCCTGTGAGATTAAGGGTCATGGTTTTTGCTTTTGTATTTTTGGATCCCTAACCCTTAGAAAACTGTAGTTGCTTAATAAATGTTTCTTGATTGATAGTTCAACTATTAATTTTTTTGTTTAGGAAGCTGAGGAGTTGAAACAAATAATTTCACCTAATCCACAAAGGCTGTAAGCAATAATAATAGGAAATGATAAAATAAGCTAAAATGGGATAAGTGACAAATGGAGAATAAAGATTGTTAATGTTGTAGCTCCCTGGCTTCAGAAGAAATAATCAGTGTAAAAGCTGGGACCTAAAGGATGTATTATAGTAGGCACTGTGTAAACCTTAAAATTTCTTAGACTTATAAATGTTGGAAATTTCACCATTGGGAAATTTCATACTTGGAAAATTTCTTACTGATAGTCTATTGGAATGGGAACCCCATTGGCATGGGAGATTCCTTCTCCTCCCTTCTTAAGATTACTTTAGGACAGAAACCTTTTGCTGAACAATGGAAAGGGGTTTGACCTATGCTTAAGCATAGAACAGGAAGTTCTTTGAGTCATGATTGATTTTAGAATTGATACAATAGAGATACTTGGAATGACAGAACCAGGTCTTGGAAAATACAATTTCCACCCCACTCAGTCCTAACAGGATTTAGGAAGGGCTGCAGCAAAGGATCAAGATTTAATTATTGAGAATATGACCTTCAACAGACATGTGCAAAGCCACAGACCTCTGGGCAGTCCTGGGTTAAGCTAGAGCCACCATTGGCACAGGGAAGACATGGACAGTGATTGGTAGATGTGAGAACTGAGGGGAGGGAACTTGGATGGTTTGCTTAAAGATAGAGGGGTCTGAGGACTGGGGTGGTTGGTTGGAGAGGTGGTGCTTTGAGAGTCGGCTCTGAAGGAAGCTGGAGGTGGAGGCCCCTGAGACTGTTTCTCCATTTTGGTCACGTGAGTAATAGGGACTGATCTCCTTTCTTTGCCTCAGCTATCTAAGGGCTTGGGCCTTTTGGCCCAGCCTAAACAGAAGGGGTATTTAAGCCCTATTCCCTTCTCTCCCCTTTCTCTCTCCCTCTCTCTCTCTATCTCTAATACCTTTCTTCATCCTGTTTGTAATTAAACTCCATAAAAGGTTGACTGCTGATTTGAGTTTTCATTTAGGAATTACATAGCTGAATTCCTTGGCGACCTTAAATTAATATATATCAGTCTTTTAGAGTGATTTCCTTGTCACATTGTGGCTGACCACATGGGAGTCTAAAGAATTCTCTCAATAAACTTCTGAAATT
Organism: Monodelphis domestica; assembly: GCF_027887165.1. Taxonomy (NCBI): domain Eukaryota; kingdom Metazoa; phylum Chordata; class Mammalia; order Didelphimorphia; family Didelphidae; genus Monodelphis; species Monodelphis domestica. The sequence goes on along the minus strand of NC_077229.1, from coordinate 130,891,796 downwards.
CCTTGCCTTTTTACTATACCGTCTCACCACTTAGTCCCTTTTAACAAAAAACTTGGCTTAAAGACACAGCTGCTAGAACACGTGAGTATAAAAAACTTTTTCTTTCTTCTCTTTTCTCCTTAAGTTAAATTGGAATCAGCAGTTTTTCTTTTTCTTCCCTTTAATCTTAAGGGATAGCTGGGTAGCTCAGCGGATTGAGAGCCAGGCCTAGAGACAGAAGGTCCTGGGTTCAAATCGGACCTCGGATACTTCCCAGCTGTGTGACTCTGATAGACAGAAAACAGCTGTTTTAAATCTCAGCAACAGGACCCTAAAGTCCTGGCTGGAAGAGCTGTTTCTAAATATCCTTTCCCTTAAGGAACAACTTCCTGGATTAGAAAAAAAAAAACCCTGTGGAAAGTTTGTTGCTTTGCCCTGCTCCCCACATGTTTTGTGAAATTACAAAATATATATATAAAAATGAGTAATACATTCTTTGACAATTATATGGCAGCTGAAGAATTAGGGGCATTGAGGAATGCAGGATACATCCAAATTTTTATATTAATAGGTACTGTCATTTTTGTACTCCTCAATACTATATTTAGAGATGCTAAAATAAAAAAAAATTGAGGATAAAATTAAAATAAATGAGGATAAAATAGAAAATATTGAGGATAAAATAGAAAATATTGAGGATAAAATAGAAAATATTGAGGATAAAATAGAAAGTATTGAGGATAAAATAGAAAAAATTGAGGATAAAATAGAAAATATTGAGGATAAAATAGGAAATATTGAGGATAAAATAGGAAATATTGAGGATAAAATAGGAAATATTGAGGATAAAATGCAAGCCCAATTAGAAGATCTAAAAAGTTTCTTACAGGATCAATTGGCAAACAACCACTCTACCAGAAACAGACCTCTTTCTGAACCTTTGAATGAGGAAATTTCCTTCCCTGAAATAGAGATGGAAAACACCTTCCCTATAGCCCAGTTAACAGACTGCTTCTCTCGTGCAGTGCAAATCTTGACTGAATTTAATCCCCAAAACCCTTCCCCTGTAATCCCAGTTTCTCATGTTCCCTCTCCTACAGAAAACCAAATTCCAACGCAAAGGAGATCTTGTCCTCCTAGAGAAACCTGTCCTTGTCAAACTGACCCACAGGTACAAAATTCAACTAGAGGCCTGTTTCCTCTAAGAGAAGTACCTGAAATAGGACGGAATGGGGATGTGGTGACTTTAAGACATAGGATACCGTTTAGTCCCCAAGAAATAAATGAATTTACACGAAATATCCCCACATATGAACAAGATCCTTTTCTAGTAACAAAAAAGATGGGAGACATATTTTTTCAGTATAATCCATCTTACAAGGATGTTGAGAACTTACTACAGGCTTTTTTAAGTGAATGTGAAAAAAATAAAATAATTTCTCATGTCAACAAAACCAGGGGGCGTAATGCAGCACATTGGCCATCTCAGGATCCCGAATGGGACTATAACAATCCTGAGGATTATCTACAACTATACCGTTGTAGAGAGGCCATCCTCACGGCAATGAAGGAATGTGCCGACAGTACAGATAAGTGGATGGAACTGGAAAAAATTAAGCAAAAGGAAGAAGAATCACCCTCCAGATTTATGGATAGAATTATCGAGTTTGGGGACAGATACTTAGATTGGGACTTAACTAAAGAGAGTAGTTTAAGACAAGTTAGAAGAATCTTTGTAAATAACTCTTGCAAAGCAATTAAGAATTATTTTAGAACACAATGCCCAAGATGGTCAGATATGGACCTTGAAGAATTGCGAAAAACAGCTATATATGTTTTAAAAGGGAAACAAAGAAAAGGAGAAAGAAAATCATGATGACATGAAGGAAGTGAAGAAAAAAATAAGATATTTAATAGATAGGATGACTAAATTAGAAAGTGGGCATGATAATGAACCAATGACAATTGCCCCTCTCCAGAAATCCAATTATCAATCCATTACTTGCCACTTCTGTGGGAAGAAGGGCCACAAAATGATGGAATGTAGAACCTTTCTTAAGATGTTTGGAAAGAATACACAGTTTAATAATAATTTTAGAAATAATAACTATAGAAATGATGATAATGGTTATAGAAACCAGAATTCTAGAAATTATAATAATGACTATGGAAATAACTATAATGAATATAGAAATAAGAACTTTAGAAACCAGAATTATAGAAATAGGAATTGGGAAAATAATGACAATGCTCCAATTGAAGAAAATGATAATACCCAACAACAAAATATAAGAAATGGAGCTCGTCCAAAACATGCTCGAGGTGCTAATGAACCTCAGAGAGGTGCCCTTCAGGAGGGTGCCCAAGGAACTTCCCAATAAAATGAAAATGATTCTTCTTAGATTGTATTGATTTTGTTGATGTTAATTAACCTTTTTCAGTTTTTTCTCCACTCTAAATAGCAGGAAAGAATGAACAAAGAACTTAAGACTATGATTGGCAAATTATGCACTGAGACCCATTTAAAATGGCCTGAAATTCTCCCTCTGGCCCTATTTTATCTTAGAAGCAGGCCTAGAGGAGACTTAAATATTTCACCATTTGAGATGCTTTTTGGACATCTGCCTATACAGGCTAAGCCTTTCTCCCTGGCTTATACATCGCTATTAGGGGGAGATATTATTATTACTTCCTATATAGAGGAGTTACAGCACAAACTATGTGAACTTCATGAATCCGGAGCTGCAGTACAATCTGGACCATTAGACTTTTCTCTGCATGACCTGAACCCAGGAGATAAAGTTTATATCAAGAATTTCAAGCAAACTGGAGCAACTCAACCTTCATGGGAAGGACCATTCCAAATAATATTAACTACTCCAATATCTATAAAGATTGGAGAAAGAGACTCTTGGATTCACTTCTCACATGTGAAGAAAGCATCTTCTGCTGAGACTGATTGACTGCATCCTATCATATGAATTGTGACTCTATCTTATCATATGAATTGGAGATAATAATCCATAGACAAATGGATGCTGTTTTTTTTCAAGAATATATTGAATTACTGATTTTTTTCTTATTTTTCTTATTTCTTTTCTTTTATTTTTTGATCAGAATATTTGATTTTTTCTCATTTTTTGTACTGAAGGTACACATAATTAATATTAATATTATTTTTCCCTACAGTAATACAAGTTAATATATATACTCTTACTATAATATCTATATATGCCTAAAAGCTTTAAACTATGGGAACCTGCCATTTATTGATAAAATATTATAGGACTGTGATTAATGTTTGTGTCTGATTCCAGGAAAAGAGATAAAAACAAGGAGCACAGACTAAACCTGAATAGTGCCAATAGAGCACACAAGAAATATTAAAGTGAGACTCGAGGTTGCGACGCTTAACTTATGTTTAAGTCGTAGGACTTCCTTGTATCTACACTCTTTACAAAGTACTCAAACAAGTACAAAGCTTGACTATCATACTGGCTCCCTATATCCCTGAATGGGAAAAAAATCAGACAAGGGAATGACATTTCCCCATCAAAATAGAATTCTAATTCTTTTCTTCTTATATTATGGCAACTTCCTGTAGTCTTGGCTACAAATGGCTAAGTGAAATATTACTGCATTCTGTCCTACATACTTGTGGGATAGAAATTACTTTAAACTGGACCTATACAAGGCCTATTTTGAATTTTTCTTATGTTTTTGATTATTTTTCTATTCTTTTGATAATTGACACATACACCCCCATAACTGAACATTGCATTCTGAGCTAAACTTGATATTTTTTTTAATACTTACTTCAGGGGGGATTGTATTTTAATTTAAAATCTAAGAATTTTTTTTATTTTTGAATTTTTTGTTGTTTGAGATTGTATTTTTATAAAAATCCAAGAATTTTGTTTAAGACTTTACTTTTATAAAAAAATTCAAAGATTTTGATTCTGTTTGAGAAAAGATCTTCAAGAAAGAAGCTTGAAACTTTTATATCCAGAGAATGAACTGCTGCAGAAAGATGCCAAAAACCTACACTTCATCAAGAAGATCAAGAATGAACTTTGGATGTGATTGATTGGACTGAACTTTTGATTGAACATTTATTGTAACTGTACACATTTATGCCAAAAGGGACTGCCCCTAATTTGGCTTTCTGTCAATGCGCCTAGCAAACATTGGTTTTGCTTTCTTTTCTTTTCTATTTCCTCTCTCACTATTCTAATTTCTCTTAGAAAATTGAATATTGTGTATATCTTTAGTTAGAAGTGAATTTAGAACTACAAAATGATTATGTTAAATGATCAATGGGGAGACTAGCCTCCCAATGATCATCAGTGGGGATTGTAAACCTTAAAATTTCTTAGACTTATAAATGTTGGAAATTTCACCATTGGGAAATTTCATACTTGAAAAATTTCCTATTGATAGTGGGAACTCTATTGGAATGTGAACCCCATTGGCATGGGAGGTTCCTCCTCCTCCCTTCTTAAGATTACTTTAGGACAGAAACCTTTTGCTGAACAATGGAAAGGGGTTTGACCTATGCTTAAGCATAGAACAGGAAGTTCTTTGAGTCATGATTGATTTTAGAATTGATACAATAGAGATACTTGGAATGACAGAACCAGGTCTTGGAAAATACAATTTCCACCCCACTCAGTCCTAACAGGATTTAGGAAGGGCTGCAGCAAAGGATCAAGATTTAATTATTGAGAATATGACCTTCAACAGACATGTGCAAAGCCACAGACCTCTGGGCAGTCCTGGGTTAAGCTAGAGCCACCATTGGCACAGGGAAGACATGGACAGTGATTGGTAGATGTGAGAACTGAGGGGAGGGAACTTGGATGGTTTGCTTAAAGATAGAGGGGTCTGAGGACTGGGGTGGTTGGTTGGAGAGGTGGTGCTTTGAGAGTCGGCTCTGAAGGAAGCTGGAGGTGGAGGCCCCTGAGACTGTTTCTCCATTTTGGTCACGTGAGTAATAGGGACTGATCTCCTTTCTTTGCCTCAGCTATCTAAGGGCTTGGGCCTTTTGGCCCAGCCTAAACAGAAGGGGTATTTAAGCCCTATTCCCTTCTCTCCCCTTTCTCTCTCCCTCTCTCTCTCTATCTCTAATACCTTTCTTCATCCTGTTTGTAATTAAACTCCATAAAAGGTTGACTGCTGACTTGAGTTTTCATTTAGGAATTACATAGCTGAATTCCTTGGCGACCTTAAATTAATATATATCAGTCTTTTAAAGTGATTTCCTTGTCACAACTGTGATTAGTAATCTAAGGCCCCAACCACTCCCTGACCTCATGGAGCATATGAGACAACATACTAACAAATCTCTATAATAAGATTTGAAGGAATAAATTCAGATTATTAACAAGAGGAAAGTACCAGCTTTAAAAAAGGGATGAGGAAAAGGCTTCCTATAGAAAGTGGAAATTTATCTAAACCTTTTTAAAAATCATAAAATTTAAAAAATATATATTTTCCATGTATACATGATTCATGTCCTTTCCTTCCCTTCTTCCCTTCCCACTCATGAAATTGACAAGTAATACCACTGGATTATAAATGTATCACTTGATCCCTATTTTCATATCATTCATTTGTGTAATAATAGAGTAATCTTTTAAAACAAAACCCCAAATCAGATAACCATAAAAGCATGTGATAAACCATATGTTTTTCTTTTAAATTTCTTCTCCCACAGTTCTTTCTCTTGATGTGGGTAGCCTTCTTTCTCATAAATCCTTTGGGATTATTGTGGATCACCGGTTTTCTCCTAGTAGCAATTATATTTGGTTGTCCCAGTGTTTCAGTTTCTGTGTTCAGTGTTCTCCTGGTTCTGCTCATTTCACTCTGAATCAGTCAATGAAAGTCTCTAACTATAACTGTCTTCTGAGGACAAGTTCTTCTTGCCTGGCAAATACCAGGCCTATCTAACCTACACTATCTATAATTGCTTCACTAACTCTCTAACTCCTTGAAATGATAGTGTTACCACTCACTCACTCCTTCAATTAGTTTTCTAAAGCAGTCCTGTCAGCAACTCACTGACCAACTGTCAGCAATTGACTCTCCTAATTGTCTGCAACTGACAGTCTGCAACTGATGCTGGCTCAGCAGGGGACTCCCTAGGTCCTACTTCCTGTCACTGTGGGCTGGTTAATCCCTACACATCCCACCTTTGAATTAAATAAATGAAAGAATTCCTTTTTATATAGTGTTCATGCAGCATAAGCTCGCAAATGGGAGGCTGGGTAAGACAAATAATTCAGGCATTTATCCTGAGTTAATCCAGGTGTTGGTCAATACCCTCCTGGGGAGGGGGTTATATAATTTTCATAAAATTCAAAGTTAAAAAAATTTTTGAGAGTAATTTCAGGAAAAGAAACTCACTAACTCCCTGAATTGAGAAAGTGAACTGTTTGGAGAATGCACCATGGAGATGCCTGCAGAAACCATACATTGCAAAAAAAAGGTCCAGAATGAACTTTGTGATGTAGTGAATTGAACTGAGGGGAGTTGAACATATTTACTTTGAATGTAAACTCTTATTCCAAAGGGGATTGCCCCTTAATTGACTTTTGGTCAATGTGCCTAGCAATCATTGGTTTTGTTTTCTTTCTCCTTTATTTCTCTCTTACCCCTGAATTATTGTAATTTTCCCTTAGAAAGTACAATATTGAATGCATCTCTAGTAAGAGATTTTTAGAGATATAGGCTGGTTATGTGAAATGATTCATTGGGGAGACTAGACATGTAAATCTGGGGGATTTCTACATGCTCTTCTCCCAAAGAATCACAGGACGAGTTGTGTAGGTAGAATTCTCTCCCCAAGGTTCATCCGACCCAGCTCATCTTACCCAGCCTCCCATTTGTGTGCTTATGCTGCATGAACACTGTGTAAATGGACAGATGTAACACACATGCATGGGATGGACAGAGTGTAAAAGTTTTGGAGTGGTACCACTCCCTCTTTCTGTTTCCTGGAATGTGGCTGGGGAGCTTGGCTGAGAGCTAGAGAGTGGTCAGTCAGGTTAGATTAGGCTTTATACTTCTGTCCTTATTTATTTTTTCTACTTCAATCGATTATTAATGAACTTTATGAAAAACAATACTTGGAGTTATTGTTATTAAATTTAAATTTTACAAGAGGCAAAACTAAAGATTGGCAACAGTAGGCTCACACTTTTTTAAGAGTTAAAATAGTCCATTGAATATCACTTTGACTTGTCCATAAAACGATGACTTTCATGACCTTCTCAGTCCTCTTAGAGGAATTAGAATGGAGAAGCAAGATTTCCTAGGAAATTTTTTTATGTTACTTCTCAAAGATAACATGATTTTGATCTGGAAGAGACTGTAGGCCATTTTTTCTACCTTCCTCATTTACAGATGGGGAAATTAATTCTCAGAGAGGTAAGTTACTTCCTGAATGTCATATAAGTAGCAAATGATTGATTTGAGGTTCAGACTTGCCTCTTCCACCTCCAAATCCAAACCATTTTCTGCTTGACCATAGCTGAGAATGTGTACATTTCTGGGTCAGCCCCTCTCTGAGATTGCTGCCTCTTCTTCTCTGTGGCCTAAGAAACAAGCCATTCAAGTTTATTTGGTCAATTAAGTATAACTAGACTCTGAGTGAGGACTTGAGGGACTGGATAGCCACTGACGAAAAACGGGCTGTCAGTGCGTTTGCCTTAGAATCATAGAATTCTAGCAGATTGAAGATAAGTTTTCCCTGTTACATTTTTCTTGTTCATTTTCCAGGTGGGTGGATTTTGTTTTTTAGTGCTGATCACATAATATGAGACTGAAAGAAATAAACAGATAATAGTACTACTAGGTAAAAATTTCTATAAAAATTAAAATGTTGTCTTTATTCAAAGTGCTGATGCAAAGATGTTCTCAACATGCGTTTTGCCCAATTATTTTCTCAATGGAAGGAAAGTGACAGTAAAGTAAATCAGAGAAAAAAAAGTGTCATTAACTTGCACATTTCCTCAGTCTAACTCTTAAAACAATCCAAATGACTTCTCCCCATTTTTCAAATTTGAATCATATTTGGTTAGGAACCTTTAATGATTTTGCTTGAATATTCATTCTTAGGAAGTCCTCTGGGTTGGATGCTCAGTTAGCTCATCTGTTTTTCCTATATCATTGGTTCTAGGCCTTTATACTACAGACACACACACACACACACACACACACACACAAACTTATAATATGTATAAAATGAATCAGAATCAGACTATACATATAATATGAATCAGAATCATCTAAGTACCAATTATTGTCAATTCCAAGTCAGATTTTGAGAGCACTCATGAAAATAACAAGCAACGTTCCTCATCCCATAGTTTCTATGAAATCAGGTTTGGTGGATTTCTTTGTTAGAGTCTCAGACTGAGTGGCACTGCTGTATTCCTGGATGACCTTGGGTAAGTCCTTAACCTATCTGGACTTCAGATTTCTATTCTATGAAACAAACGAAAGACTAACCTTCCCTGACCTGATAGAGGTGTTGGGAGGGAAAATGAGTTAATATTTGGAGAACCGCTTTGTGACCTTTAGAGCAAAGCCACTATCAGAGTACAAAGGTAATTTGAGTTTTATTTACCATCCCATTAGTAACTCAAACAGTTCAAGGGGCCCCTTATGCCAATTCCTTGTAAGTCCAATCTTGGAACATGTTCATTTTATGCATCCAAGGTCTTAAATAGGAATAGGAATAGCCCTTTCTTGTGAGGCCTAGTTTTAAAACATTTCCAAACAAAAACAAATAACAACAAAAACTTTTTTTCTTTTTTCCCCTGAGATCCCAAGGACCCCAGTTGATTCAATTGTCATGTCTGTCACTGGCAGGGAAAAAAAAAGGAATAATAGATGGAAGTAACTGAGAAGCTGTCCCAAAGAAGAATAATGGGTTCCCCTTCAGTGGAAGTCTTAGGCTAATTATTTCCATTTCTCTGGACCTCAAAGTCTTCATCTATAAAATGTCAGGTGGATATTAAAGGATCTTAGAAGTTCCTTCCACTTCTTAATCTATAATCTTATGATAGTAATTGCTTGGTATGTTATGGAGTGGATTCTTGACCAGAATCCAATTGTAGTAAATGGTCTCTGAGGATGCTTCTAATTGCGAAATCATGTGATTTAGTATAGTATCCCAAATTTTCCAGAGAGTATTTGATGACTTATGGGTTCAAGGACATTCATCATAGGACAACTATAGTAATACTGAATTTTTGTACAGCACAAGGCTCATTAGGTATAGTGATCTGATTTTCACAATGTTGAGAGTACAGCTAGAGTCCTATAGTTCTTAGTCCTATAGTATATATAGTGTATATATGTGCATATATGTGTATATATCTCAACTTAAAATTTCAACAAGCATTTATTAAGAACTAAGGATGGTTAGAATAATGATAGTTAACATTTTTGTGGTGCTTTATCTGTTGTGATTAGGTACTATAGAGCATTGGACTTAGAATCAGGAAGACTCATCTTCATGATTCAAATCTGGTCTCAGAAACTTACCAGATGTGTGACCCTGGACAAGTTACTTAACTCTGATGCCTCAGTTTAATCATCTATAAAATGTACCAGAGAAGGAAATGGGAAACCTCTGCAGTATCTTTGCCAAGAAAACCAAATGGGATCACGGAGAATCAAATCTCATTGCAAAACAATTGTGCTTTAAGATTTTTAAAGTATTGTACATAAATTAGTTCATTTTAATCCCTAAAAACAACCTTGTGAGGTAAATTCTCAAGTGATCTTCATTTGGCAGATGAGGAAATTTGAGGCTGAGTGACTTGCCCATGGCCACATATTAAGTGTCTGAGGCAGGATTTGGATTGAGATTTTTGACTCCAGATCCAGTGTCTAATACATTCCCTAGCTTTTTCTTACATAGAATAATGTTCTATATATTCAGGGTAACGGTGATCTAATCCTAAACAGTATTCTGCCTTGGAACTTATACTTAATAAAAATAAAGGATAAACAAGTGTAAGACTTAAAACAGTAGAGATTTATAAGACATTTGATATATATAGATATAGATATATAGATATATAGATATAGATATAGATAGATAGAGTTGCATTTCTCTCTCTGTCTCTATCGATTTAGTTAGGAAAAACCTTAGATATCATCTGATTCAAATCCCTAATTTTACAGGTGAGAAAACTGAGGTCCAGGATCAAATGAAATAATATTTGTAAAACACTCAGCACATTGCTTGGCACATAGTAGATACACTTAATAAATACTTGTCTTCTTCCTTTTAGAATAGTCAACTAAGGAAATAAAGGCAGAGCTAAGATTCAAACTTCCTGAAGCTTGTTAAGGACATAAAACAAGGGAGTGCAAATTTCTTACTAGGAATGCAATGTATACAACAAAGGCAAAGAGTGTCATTTCCTAAAATTCTATAAGTCAAACAAATATAGTTTTAAACTGAAAAAGAGAGAGAAAAAAGTTTGTGTATGCCAACCAACATAGGCACCCTATAAAGTAGCTTCAATGTGTGTGGGGTAGAATTGCAGTGAAGAAATGTAGAAATTCATAGGTGATGAGATCCATGAAAACAGAAAGTATTATGTTGAGATGTTATAAAAGAGATTTGTGTCCCAGTAGAGAGTAAAGTGGTTTAATATACTATAGGGAGAAAAAGCATGAACCCTTGCAGTGATGGCTAAGTTAGATTTGATAGACACAAAAGAAGGTCATAGGATCAAGGGGAGATACTGCTGGAAGTGCCAGCAGTGTGAAATCAATAGATTTCTTCTAACCCTGTGATTCTGAGATTCATCACCCTGCAGCTTGGTCTTCTTTGTGATATAACATACATTTGAGAATTAAAACATCAGGGAGATTAAAGTAAGTTGCAAAAAAAAAATTTCCATTGCCAAGTGTATAGTAAGAAAAAATAAAATATGATTCTCTAATGTTCAGCCATACCTTTTGAAACTTTAGAACTCTTTTATAGATGAGGAAGTTGGGACAGACATTAAGTAACTTGCCCAAGATCACATAGCTAGTAAGTGTCTGGAAGGACTTGAACTGAAGATTTACAGACTACTAACTAGTAAAACACTGAAGACATAGATTAAATGACTTATTCTGTCTTTTCCCTCAGCTATTTCTGTCTTAAATATAATATCCAGTATGGAAATTGAACCTTCTATCTGAATTTTAATAATCACATCCTAACTGACTAAATTAAGAGGACTGAATATTTTACCTCTCTTACTATAGTTCAAGTTTGAATTAGCTTTTTGTTTACTTTTGTCTGCAGCTTCATGTCTTTGATTCATATGGACCTTAGAATACAGTAAAAATTTGGGATCATTTTCAGACTTCATTTAATAGAGTTTTGATCTCAAGCATAAGAATTTATATTTTTCACTATCAAATATCATCTTATTAAATTCTAACATTGTAGCTAAGGGAGATTTTTTTATATTCTGACTCTGTCATATAATGTGTCAAAGTTTCAAGTTCTCTTCTTCTCTCTCTCCTTTCCTTCCTTCCTTCCTTCCTTCCTTCCTTCCTTCCTTCCTTCCTTCCTTCCTTCCTTCCTTCCTTCCTTCCTTCCTTCCTTCCTTCCTTCCTTCCTTCCCTCCTTCCCTCCTTTCTTCCATTACTTGTGTGACCTTTTAAAGGTCACTTACTCTCTATGGACCTGTTTCATCATTTGCAGCATAGATAACTTTTGATATTCTTTATAAATCTAGTATTATGATTTCTTTCTTTAAAATTTGGATATTTCCTCTTCCCTATTTTTGTGGTACCTCTCCCCTATTCCACAATCTTTCATATAAGACAAGGCAATGTCTCAATTATCAAATTTGCTCATCCATATTGAATTCCAGTAAATACTTCACCTGAATGACTCAGATTCATCAGAGGCAACTATATACTCTCATACTATTTCCTTACTTATCTTGGTTTTTATCTTCCATTAGGTAATTTCATTTTGACATTTTTCTTATAATGGTCATTCTTCTTGACCCCAGATGATTAAAGGGAGGGGGCATGAAAAAAAAGCAACTTGAGTATCTCTGACTTTTTCTTTTTGCTACTTATTTGTCCCATCTACTCTGAAGTATAGTTTTTAAACTCTTGGTTGACACCTTACTGCTTTATTCCAATATGCAGTTTAAATACCATTTTAATCATATAGGTGCTATTATTAGCCATATTTTACAGTTAAGAAAACTGAGGCTCAGAGATTAAATGCCTTGACCAAGGTCCCACTCTAGTAAGTGTCTGAGATGGGATTTTAACTCACTGATTCCTGGCTTGAGGTATAGCCCTTTAGCTACTGTACCCCTTGTCTTTATAAGAGTCAAGGCATTGTGGATTCCTAATAAACAATTATAGACTGAGAAAGCGGTACAGTGAAAAGACTACTAGATTTGGAAATAGAAGACTTGTGTTCATTGTAAGTCTATTTTCTCCTATATATCCCATCTAGCCTTAAATTTAGCATAATGGTTACATTATACTCACTCTAGTTGTATAGGTATGTTTAATCTAACATATGCAATTTTTTAAAGGAATCATGAGTAGAGGGCATAGGTAGTAAAAAGTCTCAGTTAACTAGAACATCCATTTAATCAAAATGACCTCTTTCTTCAATGGTTTAAATTAAGCAGGGATTTATTATCATCTGCTTTCTGGTCTTATATTGTTTAATGAACTTATATGTCAATAGGGCTGAAAATTCCTCAAGGACAAAATTATCCTCTTTCTCCACAATAACTACAATACATTCATTAAGCACTTATTAAGTATAGAGGAATGTGTTTTGATCAGGAGTAATGTAAAATTAAGTCTACATATTGTGACCTCCCAATGACATGTAAGCTCCTTGAGGACAGAGAATCTTTTAAATTCTTATATCTCTAGTCCCTTGCATAGTCCCTCATATACTTTTTTTTGAGTGGACAAGATGGCAATAAGTTTGAGTCCTGAGATTTCACTGGCATAAGGGGATTTTAGAAAGCTAACTACCTGCACCAATATGGATCTATAACTTAAAATCTTATGAGAATTACCTGAGGACATTAAGAGATGATAATGCAAATCTAGGCTCATATAGCAAATATTTATTAAATCTGAGACTTGAACAAAGTCTTCCATGCTATGAGGATAGCTCTCTATCCAGCACCATATTACTTTGTGGGTAGCAGGTGACTAATAAATTATTATTGAATGGATGATGGGAAGGTCTTTGCCCTTGAAGAACTTATAGTCTAATAGTGGAATACAATGTACAATTTTAGCATTGAAATTCAATATTTTGATGAATCATTCAGGATAGGTAGGAATAGTTGGGTTGCCAAATCATTGGAAGGAATACCTACATTGATGGAGATCTTGGATCTTTGGAATATTGCATTATAAGCATAATATGGTGCAAGAAAACATTGCTGTGTAAGAAAGTCATGACTGATACATACAAAATACTCACACACACTTGTTGGAAATGTAGCAATGAAAGCAAAATAGTCTTCAATTTTTTAGAGAAAATGGAATGTGAGAATAAGCGCTGAACTAATAATCAGGAGTTTAGAGGAAAGAGCATTGCTTTGAGTGTTGGAGGACATGGGTTCATATTGTACCTCTGAGGATTACTACCTCTGTGATCCTGGAAAGGTCACTTATGCTCTCTAAGACTCTTATTCTTAATCAATAAAGTCAGTGTGATGACCTAGATGTTCTCTGCAATGCCTTCAAGCTCTAAATCTATAACTTTATACCCTGTATTGAGTATTGTCTCTTCCATTTAATAGCTGTATGATACAAGATATATTTTACCACTGCTTTGAGCCTCGATTTTCTCATCTCTAAAATAGGGTTACACTTATTCATATGACCTATCTCAAAGGTTGTCAAGAAGAAAATGCTTTGGCAATTGCAAAGGACCACTCTCAACAATAGGGTGTCCAGATTGGCACCATGAACAGAGCACTGGATTCTGAGTCAGGAAGATTTATATTTGTGAATTCACATCTGGACACTTTGGACACTTCTTAGCTATGTGATCCTGGCCAAGTCACTTAACCCTATTTGCCTTAGTTCCCTCATCTAATAAAATGAGCAGCAGATAGAAATGGCAAATCACTCTAATGTCTTTGCTAAGAAAACCCCAAATGGGGTCATGAAGAGTCAGACATGACTGAAATGACTGAAGAACAATTATTAACAACCCAGTAGGCAGTCAGTTTTTTGTGTCTCCATAAATCCCAGAGATCTCTTTACGTTCATGGGTGATGATATTTGAAAGGGAACCAAAAGAGCAGTGAGCTCATGTAGAAGATTGGAGATCTAAGGACAAATAATGCCTGGATGGATATACATAACGAGTTGTGTTGCTTGGTGACAGAACCAATGCAGATCTTTGTCTGACTGATTTCTAATATCCTGGATTCTGGAAGATACTAGGCAGCAACTCATCCCTTTCCATCACAACAAATTGATGCATTCAACCTATGGCTTTAAAAATTGTATTTTATTATGAAAAGTAAAGGCGACTCAGGGAGATTAATATATGTTACTGAAGAAAAACATTTGTCAATTGCAGGGAGACAAACAGTTCAGAAACACCTCATTAATTCGGAGCCCACTCATTTGAAAGCTGTGAAGATTGGGATGGAGGCTCAGCTAAAATTTACATACTGAAAAAAGATTTGGAAAAAAGCAAACATGAATATAGAAGAATGTTAGCCTCCTTTGGAGAATATGCTAATTTTAAGTATTTACTGGTGTCCCTCATTCTCTTCCCTTTTACAAATCTGGACCATTTGCCCTTTTCTCTCCTTCATCTCCACTCAAATCTCCCATTCTCCAAAATATTTCAAAAATCAGTGAAAGTGACTTGCAATTACAATGACTAATTATTAGTACTCAAGGATGTCCATCTGGGTCCCCTTACTTAAATTTACAAGAGGGACAAAGGGGATCACTTATAAGCTTCCTATTTCTTTTGGACATTATATCAAATCTCCTTAGTCTTTTTAAACCTGTCCTTTCCAGGCAAAGGGTCATTCTTCTTGCAAGAGAAAATAGAAGAAAATAATTGTGAAAAAAGCCCAACTTTCTCTCTGTTGAATATTTATCTTTATATTAGCCACCTTGACTTCACTCACCTTCTATAAAGTCTGTCTTTTCCCATTGGGTTGCACATTTCTTGAGAGCAAGGAACTGTATTCTGTCTTTTTACTTTTATTTTTTTGGTATCCACAGCTCTTAGCACATTGGGTAAGATGTAGTAAGGGCTTAATAAAATGTTTGTTGATTGGTTTCTCCAGTGAGATTAAAGAAAATGCACTATATTGTTTGTTGTCCTAAACTTTTCTTCACAAATTTCACTCAGCTTATTCTGATCTTTACTACTTCTCCTAAGACTGTGCTACATATTTGTTTCAATCTTTTTTACCTGTCCTTGCTTCCATCTTTGGCCAATGCCTCTTTAAAATCGAAGCAGGTTAATCGGTAAATGTTGCAACCACTAAAATAAATTAGCCTATTTAGAAAACTCATTTCTTTTGACCTAGATTTATTTATTCATTTGCCCCAAGAATTATGTTCTTGAGAACTTCTTTTCCCTCTTGGGTTGATATCCCTTGTAGAATTTAAGCTCATGGGTTTTTATGTGTGACTATCATTATTTTTATCATTTCTCTGGACCCTTTGAAATATGTTTTACTGAAATCTAAAATGTCCTTTTTACTTTGCTGTTTTCCCTATCCTTTTCTATCATAGACTTCAAGATGGAAGGACTACTTTCACAAATATTTGTATCATTTCCTTTCCAGTACCCAATTTCTCTTTGATGGAAAAGCTATGTCTAGAATAGTAGTTTCATATACTGGTTCTTTTCTTTTGCAAGAAAAAAAATTATCATCCTACGATGAAGGGGCTCAGGGCGGGAATTGAAACAATATTTCATAATTATAATGATTAAGTGATTAAAATGTGTTCCCTTCCCTTTGTAGATATTGGGGGTGATGGGTGTGTGACATATCCTATACAAACAGACTTGTTAGATGATTTGAATGATTTTGCTGAAATGCTATCTTTTCCTTACTTTCACAATCACTGAATATCCATCTTTCCACTCTGCTTGTTCTTTCTCTCTGTTTATCTTTTGTATCTGTCTCTGTCTCTGTTTCTCTTCTATTTTTTTCTTCTTTCTTTGTCTCTCTGTCTCCTGTCTTTTTTTCTCTGTCTTTGACTCTATCTCCCTCATTTCTCTTGTCTTCTCTTCCTTCTCTTTTCTCTCTCTCTTCGTCTGTCTGTCTGTCTGTCTCTCTCCCTCTCTCTCTCTCTCTCTCTATCTATCTCTATCTCTCTCTCCTCTCTACTCTCTGCTCTCCCCTGTTTTCTCTTCTATTCTTTATTACATAAAATGATTTTTAGAGATGAGTTAGGAAAGCAGAAGAAGGGGATGAGTTTATTATGAGAAAGGCATTTTTAAACCCTAAAGAATTATATGGATACATTCAGATGTGATCATTATTTGGTCCAGATTGGTGATATAATTGTAGAAAACTCCTGGTGAAAAATGTCCTTCTGTCAATATAGAATCAACTACTTCTCTTCCATTTAAGAGTTTTTCAGAGTTGCCTCATTCACAGAGAAGTTTTGACTTGCCTAAGATCATATAGCCAACATGCATCAGAAGTAGGTCTTGAATCCAGGACCTTCTGAATGCAAAGCTGGCTCTTTATTCATTCTGCCTTTGCTGCCTCCCCGTGATCATTGCTATATACGTAAATAGCACTATTATGCTTTTGCATGCAATTAACGTCCTCATTAAAAATGATCCCTATCTATTCAAGAGGAATCAAGTCTGGCAGGACCTGTATTTGGCACATTCAGACATTAGCTGGCATTGTTAAGGGTTCTTGAAAATAAAAGCAGCCTGCATTTTATATAGTCATTAAAGAATAAGCTTTTGCTTACAAATTCTGGGGGTCTTCTCTCTTGATAATCCTAATTAGTAAGCGGCCCAGATATACTCATGATACGATAGTTTAAATAGGAAGAAAATAGAACATGGGAAACAGATAATGACCCATGCTAGAAATTTTAAATCTCCTTCCTCTCTCTTTAGATGGGGATGTTTTGCTAGCAGGCCTTCTTGAGGCTTTGGTATCACCTGGCTATGGAAGAGATTCTACCATGTCAGTTGTGAGCAGATTAGCTCTAGGCCCCCCTTCAGTTCAGTTCTCCTCGTTACGATGCCATGATTCATCCATCCCTCAGTTCCTGGGGCCCTAGCTGTGAGAACTCATTAATTGTTGGTAATTGTGCCAGGCTGGACATGGTTCAGTGAGAGGGAGGTCTATTCACCTGGAAAGCAGCCTGAGGAAGCAAGAGAGAGAGCCTCATATCCCAGCGGGGCTCCTGCCTCAGGTTAACAAACAGTTTGAACTTCAAATCAAATGATTTGGCCAGGGCACAAGTAACACACATTATATGCAAATTTGCTTAGCTTAGGGACACACATTCTCAGCAACAGAACAAAAGCTGTATGGCCAGAGCTGCCAAGTCACGCATGGGGCTAAAAAATGGGGCAATGTAAGGCCTGTCTATTTCTAATACTTGGAAAGGAAAAGGATCTAATGCTCTTTATGGCTCTAATAATCAATCCTAAAATGATGCCTTCAAGTTTTAATCTTCTAATTATCTTACTAGAAGCAAGGGGGCTTCGTCGTTTTGCCAAGGTACACCTCTAGAGCACTGCTTAAAAGTGAGCCTTTAAAGGCTTTCTCCTTAACAAAATATTAAAGGTTTACAGATTTCTGTGAGATCATGAGTAAGATTATCTCAGAGAGTTAACTTGGTGGCTGCCTGGGAGTGTGGAGACCTGGGTTCTTGTCCCTACTCTGCTGCTGTTTAATTTTACTTCAATAGTAAATATATTCCCTCACTTGTAAAAGGGAGGAGTTGGGCTCAAGGATTTCTAAGCATCTCTTTAGCTCGGTGTTTTATTATTTGGGTATAGAGGGAATTTATTTTTGTTTTTAGAGGCAAATGTTTATTAGGCTTTTTTCATAAAAACATTTTAATTTGTCAACTAAAGAAAATATCACTTAATCATAATATTGCAATCTCTAAAAGAAAAATCTGAGATTAGATTAAAATGTTAAAACATTGTTTTATGAGAAAATAGGGTTCATGTAATGATGAGGGAAGAGAACAGACATTTCTATAGTTGCTACTATGTGCCAGACATTGTGCTAAGGGTTGATCTATCTGATTTCCATCCTCATAACAAGCCCTATTATCATCATCCCTGTTTTTATGTTGAGGAAGTGGAGGTTAAATGATGCCTAGTCACATAACTCATAAATGTCTGAGGCTAGATTTGAATTTACCTCTTCCTGACTCCAGGCCCAATGTTCTTTCATTATCATCAATCTCCTAAGCACATGCTGGACACTCTGTTCACCTATGATTCAAGTTCTGAAACTCTCTTTATGTGTCCTTGGGCAAGTCAGTAACTGGACTTCCCTTGGTCTAGTTTCCTTATCAATGAAGGGAATAGGTTAGATACAATGACTTTTAATTTCTTTTTATCTTAAAATCTGTGATCACCTGATCCTACTTATTTCTTTAAATATCTGTAATCTTTCTTTAATTCTACTGTTGCAAAGGCAGTCTTTGGATGTAAGTCCTTTGCCCAGAAGGGAATGAAATCTTGGTTGGCTCTTGATTGACTCAGGGAACCAATCCATCCTAAAGTTGCAATGGCCCAGAAATTAGGTGTATTGCCTCTCTGGTGCACCCATCAAATCCTCATGAACATTAGAGATATTTGAGTGAGTGTGGGAAGAAGAGAATCAAATGAATTCAAGGAAAATGAGGCACCTGACTTGATTAATGCTTACAACATCCCTACTTGTATTAATTAAGTCAATACCCAATTAAAAAACAAAAACAATCCAAAACCTTCTAGTTCTTCCATGTGCCCTGACAAGTTACTGTTTGACGTTCACTTTTGCACAAATACACTTGTCCAGGAGAGTCCTTTAAAAGTCTCAGCCAAAATGGTTGCTGAGACTTTGTTCAGGCTTTTCCTTACCTGAAAGAGTCTGACATCCTTTCTCCATCTTTTTAAACATTCCTATCTGAATTAGAACCCTCAGGTCAAGTGCCACCTCTTTTTTTAAGCCTTCTTCAACCACACAAACACACAACCCTCTCTGTCCTCTAAATTAGCCCAAAAGTACTTGCTGTCTTTTCCCTTAAATGTTCTCACTGCTTTGGAGTGTTTTATTTATTTGTTTTTTTTTTGTTTGTTTTGTTTGTTTGCTACTTTTAAGACTTGGTTTCCTAATGAAATTATTATGAATAATTATGAAAATAACCCCTCAAACTCCCTTTTGCCTCCTCCTCAGGAACTTTCCCATGCCAGAGATACCCTCACCCCTGATTCCTCCCTGTCTCACTAGTGAATTCCTTTCTGGAGTCTCCAATGAAGGGAACATCCACCCATTCCAGCCATTCTTCCTGCTAACCTGGCTCAGCTGCTGACTCTTGGGACTACATTTCTACTTTGATTCCCTCTCTCCTTTTCACCTCTCTTTAATGTATTGTCCTTAACATTAAAATGTAAGCTTTTTTCAGGGGAAGAAATTACCTTCCTTTGTACTTGTATTTGTACTTATATTTGCAGACTTTAGCATAGAGTGTAAAACACTGTAATATTTAATGATTCCTTTATATAAAATAGAGGCTGTTTGAGGTCAGAAGTTATGTTTATATGTCTTATTACCATATTACCCTGAATATAATGTGACCCCAAATAAAGTGCAATCCCAAGATTTTGAAGGGTAACTGAGAAAGAGGAAATTCCCATTTTATTTTCTCCTTTTAGATTACAACTTTCTCTTAACTTGAAAATAATGCATACAATTTATATTAGAAGTTTTTTCAAGGTCCTGAAAACAATTTTAAGAAATTTTAATGCCAACACTTTTTATTAAATATATATTAATTTTATAGATATTTGCAAGAAACTACCTTCCAATATTTAATCATGTTTTCCTTCCTCTTCCATTTCCTCATCTCTCAAAGTGGAAACATCATTCAAGTCATTGCCATCACTATCTTCTTCCCACAAAACACCATCTTAACTACTACCCATTCTGTTTGACATAAATTTTTAAAATCCAAGCACAATGGACTCGGTGGAGATTTTGACCCCAGAGGTTTTGATCCAGTTCCCTAATACAATGACCTATAGTTTCTTCATTTTCATGATGGAGTAAATTCATGGTTTCTGGCCAACTCATTATATTCTTTACTCAAATGATCTTTGACTGACTTATTAATTACTATATCTAATACTTGTAATTGTGACGTCATTCCTCCTAGAATAGTAACTACTTAGGTTCATGTACATTTCAGCAATTCTCTTCTTCACATTTTTAGTCACGTGACCCTTGAAGGTATGGACTACAAGCATTCCTCTCTGACACAGTAATGCACTAGGGTGCCTATCCTAGACCACATTCAACCAATCTAACACAAGTTCCTCATTTCTCTATCCCTTTTCCTGCACACAAAAGATCAATCCTGATAGTCATTTAAAATCACAAAAGGAATCAGTTTTTACCTGTCAGCTCTGACAGCCAGCATCATGGTCATTCTAGTTTTCTCATTTCAAGTAGTTTTAATCAACACTGATTTGGCACCTTTAGTATTAATGGTGACATTTGATAGAATATTAAGACAAACAGGAGTTTGGTTGGCATTTCTGCCCCAAGAAATAGCCATGCTTTTTATGTATGCTGAGATACACAATATACGACTTATGGTTTCAAAGCTGGAAGTACTCGAATATAGTGTGAATGAGACTTTCAAAGGAAGATATTGGGGGAAAATGTCACACTATATTTGGGCTAATATAGTATATGCCTTCTCTATAATGCACAATAGAAAATCTATAATAAAAATTATTTCATGTTATTTGTTTAATTGGAATAAATTTGCTTACTGTAATATTTTAAGAAGATCTATTTGCAGTATTCAGTAATTAAGACATAATAGGAATTGACTGGCTTCCTTTACTTTATTTGCCTTTAACAATGATATCTAACTGCATGGTGGTTTTTCACGCCCTAGACAATGGATCAATTATTAGAGAAAAAAAAAACATCCCACATAACAATATTTTAGTACAAGCAAAAAAATACTCATAACCTCATACATTTTGCTAAAATGAGATCCACAATTGGAAAATAACATCTTGTGGAAAGGAAGCTCAAGGCCATATCATTAGATTTCATAATAATGTGGAGATTTGGAGAATGTAACCATAACCCATTTTCTTTTTATCATTGTATAGACAGAGTCTATAGAGTATCAAAAGAGGATTAGAAAAAATAAGTAAATGGATTTGCCTTAGAATATTTTATCCATCAATACAATCTCATGGCTCGATGTTAGCTTGTGGTCCAAATGGCACCATTCACCCAAGGAATGATTTTGTGTCATAGGAAGATAAAATTGTTCTGAGAATTAAGAGATGTAGTTCCTTGTCCTGACTCTTCTTTATGGATATTTTTTATTGTAATGATATTTATTGTAAGAATTTGACCAGTATCTGGAAACAAAGAGTAAGTCACATGAATCCCCTCAGTACCATATATATTCAAATAAAAGCCATTCAATGAATTCTGATCAAGGCCCTAATGAGGGTATAAAAAAACATAAAATATGGTTTCTACTTTAGAATATTTACATCACATCCCTACCACACATGATATATGATGTAATCATTGTCTAGTTTCTTTTCTAAACTCTGGTATCTTCATCTGCAAAATGCAGGGGAAGTTTTATTAGATAATTTCACAAATTTTTTAAAGATACCAAATGCTATGTATGCTATGTTAATGACATTATGTATTTGAAGAAATATTTTAGAGCTACTGGATTAGACCTGCTCTACTTGACCAGAGAAGAAAGAACTAGAACAGATGGATGAAAGCCACAGTAAGGCATATTTTAGTTAAACATAATTAAGGGCATTCTAGCAATTAGAATTCTCTAAAATTAGAATATTAGATAGTGAGTTCTGTGTCCCTAGGGGGTTTCATTCAGAGGTTACTGGTAACTTGTTGCAAATCTTATAGTGGTTCCAGAGTGTAGTGGATTTCTTTATGGGAAATTGTGTCCCAATAGAGGTGAGAAAACAGATGTGGATGAACATAATACAAATTACAACATGCCAAGTTCATAATAGGAATAATTGGGTTATGAAATCAGAGAAGGGAATTATGAATGGAAGATTGTTCCTTCTTTTTTATCTTCTTGAACAGCAAAATCCCAAAGCTTGAAGGAATGGCCCTGGTAGTCATTATTGGTGAAAAAAACACTCTGAAATTTTTAATTTTATGGGATCATCTCCCAGGCAATTGTAGATTTAAATATCCCCTGATATGGACATAATGCATTATTCACTTTAACACGAAATTCAGGGGATTAAACATATTTATAGAACTTGAGAATATTATGAAGTGATGGCAATGTGGGATTGTTCTATAAGAGAGAGATCTGTCTTCTTAATAAGTCATATTATGTTTGATATAATGTGCTGGAAGGCTCACTGGAATCAGAATTAGGAGTCATGAATTCAAGCTAAAGCTCTGTAATATCTGGGTATAAAGTCTTTCCTGAAAGAAAGAGGATCAGCTTTCCTATCTACTCTATTTTCCTCCCTCAACTCACTTCTATGCACCAAACTATACATCAGCTAAACTTGTTTGCTTTTCATTATTCCATGAACGTGGGCTTGTATTTTCCATTTTACAACATTATTCATACTATACCATTCTACATGACTAAAATGTGCTTTCCTCACATATTGGTCTATTAAATCCTACCTATCATTCAAGGTCTGCTCAACTGTCCCCTCAACAATGAAGCCATCTCTGATTATCTCCATGCTCATAACTGTCATTCCATCCTCTTATTCCATATAGCATTTTATGACTTCTCTGTGGCATAAGAACCTACCTCACCTCATTTGTATTAAAGATACACTAACATTTTTCCTACTCCACTAGATTGTAAATTCCTTGAGGACAAGAACTATCAATCATATTTTATTTCCCCGAAGACTATGTGGAATATTATATTCACAGTCAATATTTACTAAATGTATTTGACTTTAAATATGGAGTACAATTATAAAGAAATGAGGCTTAAAAACCATTAGAACATATTTTTCCCAAAGAAGTTGTTTCCTTCAAAACTATCAATGAATAGGGTCATTCATTTACTCCAATAGAACTTTGCACAAAACAACTCTGGTGATACTCTTTGGAAATGATCTCCAGAATTAAAAGCAATGGGGGAATAATCAACTACTCATTGTTTAGCCACCTCCAGTCTATGTTTTGATGGAAAATTGTAGCATTCAGCTAACCACATTCTTAACTAGATGACTCTCAATGATTTGGGGTTGTTTCCCAAGACTGAATTTACTTTTGAAGAGCAAAAATTTGCTACCTTAAAGGGCATGCAAAAGGATACACTATGATTCTCAAAGTTCAAGTTCTATCTAAGGTATTTTAAGTAATAACATAATTATTTTGGATCTTCTCTTTAAAAGTCCAACATATTCTCATTTAATCATTGCTTGAAGACCTCCAATGAAGGTTAACCCACTACCTCTAAGACAACTATTCCAGTGGTCTATTTGTTCTTAGACAAGATGTTTCATCTCTATTATATGCCCTGTTCATCCTCTGTGTCTGGGATGCATTCTGCCCTCACTTCTGCCTCTTTGTGATGATAAGAAAGGCAAAATTCCAAGGTGGAATTCCAAACTGGCTTTAGTTCCAGAAAGACCCAATTTTAATCCCTTCCTTTATGATCCTGAGAAAGTTGCCTAAACTCTAAAGGATCTAGGTAACTTTTAGAAATAAGTTGAAGTTGATTTGGGTTGAGAAAGGACATTTCCTCATTGAGAGAGCTCTGTATGCTAATGAAATTATGATTCCTATCCCTATCTCCTTTATGACTGGCGAGAGGAAGGGATAAGTATTTATATAGCATCTACTAAATGTCATGTACTGTCTTAAACACTTTTGAAATGTAATATGACACATGATCTCTGTGATCTTGGGTAAGTCACTTAGCCCTGTTTGCCTTAGGTTTTTCATTTATAAAATGTGCTGGAGAAAGAAATGGCAAACCAATCCAGTATGTTTGCCAAGAAAACTTCAAATAGGGTAATGAAAAGCTGAACATGACTGAAAAATAACTAAAAAACAAACATACCAGGTACTGTTTTATGCATTTTACAAATATTATCTCACTTTATCCTCATAACAATCCTGGAACAATGAGACCATTACTATCCCCATTTTACAGTTGAGGAAATGGAGGCAAAGGTTAAGTGACTCTCCTAGGGTCACATAGTTCATAGGTACCTAAAACTAAATTTGAACACAGATTGACCTGACTCCGGATTCAGTACTCTATCTACTTGCATACCTAAATGCCTCTATCTACTTATTTATATAATTACATATGCTCTTCTTCTGTCTCCCTAGTAAGAATGCAAGATCCTTATGTAAAAGGACTGCTTTACTTTTGTGTCTGTGTTCCCAACAAGCCTATTGTCTGGCATATAGTAGGTGCTTAATAAATACTTATTGATTATTGATTATGGACAACTCTACTTTTTAGTACATAAAACCTACACTTGCCCTTCGATGTGTTATTCCTCATTTTGTCCTCTTGGAACAAATACAAGTCTCACTCCTTTTCCACATGACCCTTCCCCCTTCACATACTTGAAGATGATTATCAATTCCTCCATAAGACTCTTATCAAGTTTAAGCATTCCTATTTTATCATAAGATTCCCATATGGAACGATCCCAAGTTGGCCTTAGGATATACTTGCAATGCATTTGTTGCTCAAAAAAACAAACCAAACCAAAACACAAACTTGCTCATGTAATGATTTAAGGTTTGTAAAGCCTTTAATGTAGACTATCAAGTCTTGAGGGAATGCAAACAAAGGGGTACGATATGATCCTTTCTTGATGAAGTTTGAATCTGTAGAAGTGGACACTGTTCAGTTTTCTTAGAAAAAAAGGCCAGACATCTATTAATTTCTTAGACAACCTTATTTGAAAACTCATTGAGATTCTGTGCTCTGCCACTGACTTGTTATCTGATGGATGGGTGACTCACTAAGTCTCATTGGTGTGTGACATTTTCCATCAGTAGCATGTGGATAACAGCATTTGCCACCTGGTTCAAAGAGGATATTTAAAGGGGTAATGAGTTAATGTTTATAAAGAGCAGGAAGGGAAATATTATGCCCATTCTTTTTTTTTTAATCAGTAGTGAATCAGAGGCACACAATGGTGGTGTTCTTGTAATGTAATAAAGGTAAGTGAATAGAACCTTTATTATCAGAGTATCACCATGAGCACAATGGATATCCATTAACATCTCTGTGTGCCTATGCCTGTGGCCAACCTAAAGGGTTAATCATCTTTGCCATGATAACACTAGTCATAAAACTTTAGTGATAGAATCGAGCCAAGAAATCATCTGGCCCAGGCCTCCTCTTTTCTCTCTCTGCTCTCAATGAGTGAGCACCTCATATGCCTTCTTCTAGTTTTTGGGGAGATACACAGATAAATGTGACAATCCCCACTGACCTTAAGGAACTTATGATACAATAGATATATAAGTACCATAATGAAATATATTGTCATTACTAAGGTACCAGCTGAACACGTGAAATTTACATATGCTATGCCTTATTCCCACTACACAATTGGCCCACGTCTTTTCAGGCAATATGTCTCTTCCATCATATATTTTATGCAGCTTTTTGCAAAAAGATCCATGGTTGATCCATGCCTCAGCCTAATACAGGGGAATAGTATGTATAACAAATTGTAGAAGGGGTAGGCGCATAAGTAAGGTACAAACACTATTGAGAGAACAAAGGGAGAAATCATATGCCATAATTCCAGCCAAATTAGAATCATAAAATCACAAGATCATGAAATTCAGAATTTGAAAAGGACTTCATTGACCATTTAGCCTAACCCACACCTTCCTTTCCTCTAAGGAACCCTCACAATAATCCACTCAACAGTTAGTCATATACGGTCTTTGTTTTAAGACTTTCAGAGAACAAGAACTCATTACTATGTAAGGAGCCCATTCTACTTTGACACAGCTATAATCATTAGGGAGATTTTTCCTGTTATCAAACCTAAATTTGCCTCTTTGTAGTTTCCACATATTACTCCTGGTTCTGTTGTTTGGGGCAAAATAAAAAGTCTCTTCACGTAGTGAAGACAGCTATCTTGTATCCTCCCAATCTTTTCCTCACCAAGCTAACCATCCCCAGTTCCTTCCTCTGATACTCATAAGGCATGGTTTAGTGGGCCTTCTTTACCCCCTGTTACCCTCTTTTGAAAATCTCTACATTATCAATGTCCTTTTTAAAGCCTCCTACCTCACTCAAATTGATCATCTACTCTGTGCATAGTATGATCAGGGCAGACTAAAGATGAGACTATAACTTCCTTATTCCTGAAAGTTATGTCTCACTTCATGTGACTCTAGAATGCATTAGATTGCTAGTCTACCATAGAACAATATTGCTTCATAATGAGCTTGCAGTCTGCTAAACTCCCTGGCACAATCTCAGACAAAGAGTCGTCTTTCCACGCTTCCCCTTATTTGTATGTGTAAAATCAATTTCTTAAAATTAACTGTAAGGCTTACGTTTTTCCATATTAAATTTCACCCAGAGGCAATCACTTCATGCCTGGGTGCGGGTAACTGAGAGTGGACTGCAATTCAGCATCTTTGACTTGGGAAGTGCAAGGGAGGTTTCTGGCAAAAAGCCTGGTATTGAATTTGCAAAACTACCCTCTGTTTTTTTCACCCACCATTTTCCCCAGTAGTGACAGTGGAGCTTAAAATAGAAATGCTTCACATTTCTAGAATGCTGTCCTCCCACACCCTGGTGAGGCAGATAATAGTTGTTTGTTGTTTTTACAGAATGAAAAATAGAAATTAAAAAAGCCCAACTCAAGATACCAAAAAGGTAGCCCTTCCCTCAGGGAATCCCAGGTAAGTGCACTGCCTTTCTAAGCTCATATTCTGGGAAATTTGTTCTCTTCTTAGTTTGTTCAGAGGGAAAATATAGACCTTAGCCAGAGGAAAGCAACAGGACAAAATCCATGGTTAATTTGCAGTTAACCTATGTGGCTGACAAGTGGATAACCATTTCCATTTTTATTTTCAAGTCAAGTTTTCTCATATACCTGGACAAAAGGAAAGAGCTTTTCAAAAAGTAATCAGGAGGCAGGCAGTAGGGATAGAATCAACAATGCACCAAAAATGGCTTCCTGTTTCCCTTGTCCTCTGGCTTTCTGATTTCAGTGACATATTTCCAGGGTGACTCTCTTGTCTCTGATTTTTTAAGTCAGACCCTGCCTGCCCTCCTCTGGTCTTTTTACACCTTCACAGGCAAGGACATCAAAAGCTAATGTGTCAGCCAGAAAAAAAGGAGTAAAAGAAAGATGTCATAAATGAAGACTGATAAATATATTTTATTTCATGCACAAAGGATAAAAATATGACTTTTTAAAATGGATGAAGGTGTATGGGGCTTCAGGGGACCAGCCAAGATTTTTTGTTCTTATGTTTGTACTGCTTTTCTTAATTCCTAGATAGATATGATAATTAAAAATAAAAAAAAATCTTTCCCTTCACATTATATGTTGTATAATTGTGTATTCTTCTCTCTCAGATCAAGAGACCAAAATGAGATAATATTTGCAAGGCACTTAGAAGACTACCTGTCCTATCGTAGATATTTAATAAATGCTTTATTCTATTATCCTATTATCCCCTTACCCCATGGAAAGATTTCTAGCTAAGCCAGTGCATCTACATAATATCCCTAAATGGATTTATTATCACCCCTTCTCCATTTCCATAAGAGAATGAAATGGCCTTGAGGGACAAGGAGTTTTGATTTGTCTTTTAGATTCCACTAACATGGTGTTTTACACATAGTATGCCTTTGATAAATATTTATCGAATTGAAATGAATGGAGTCTTTACCAGATAGGTTAAGAATGATTTCTGTAAAGTAACACTGCCTGTAATCCAGATGTAGCATCTGAAGTGGAGCAATGGGGAATTTGACTTAACCAAGATCATTTTGAAAATCAACTGTATGAAAAGACTAATCCCAGTCTCGTCTGTCTCTCCATTTATAAGATAATAGATCTAGAATTGGAAGGAATTCCAGAAGCTATATGTCATCCAGTAGTTCTCATTTTTCAGATAAAGAAATTGAGGCTCAGAGAGATTAAATGGCTTGCTCTATAAACATGGAAAGTGGGTCTTGAACCCAGTTAATTTGACCAAATGCAAAGTTCCAATCTAAAGGAAAGGAAGGGCAGTTCACTAATTTTACTTGAGAAAATAAAGGCACATTTATATTTTATTTGTACATTGAGGGTCTTGTAGATTGAGTTCCTATGTCAGGAAACTAATGACACTTTTCCTAGGCTTGAAGTATGATTTTATGCAGTTGACATCTGGAGTGGTTCCATTCTGACTACCTTCCAACATTTGAGGAAAAGAATATGAAATTAGTGAGAAAGGATGTGTATTTAGTCAACAAATCTGATTTTAAAAGCCATAGTTGATATCTATAATATGTAGTACCTTGGGCAAGTTCCCTGTACTCTCAAGCTGGAGTTGTGTTATCTATAAAACTGAGGTAAGTTAGACTAGGGGAACCTTAGTTCCTTTCCAACTCTACATCTCTTAAGCTTAAGGAGCTGCCTTCAATGGAAGGAAGAAAGTTGATTTTGGGCCAGAGAGAAGAACCAGAATCAAGTCTTAAAAGTATCAGGGTTATAAATTATGGCTCACTATGTACTTCCAAAGGAAGTACTTTCAAACACTGAAAGCTATTCAGACATATTATGGACCCTATCTTGAAGTAGTGAGTTCTCCATAATTACTGCTGTTCAGTAAGATGATATTCTTTGGAAACGGTATATGCCAATTATGTGAGCTGAACACTCAAATTCTTTCCAGTATGCTTCTCAGAATCTCTAGGTTGGAAGGAGCCTCTGAGGCCAGTTCATTCCCAAACATGAATCCTCCTCTGTCACTTGATAAGTGGTCATCTAGCTGTTTTTCCCTTAGTGAGAAGATATGACCTGCAGACCATTTCACTTTAGCATAGGTCTAATTTTAAGGGAGTATTTTCTACATCAAATGTACATATCCATAGACAGACAGACAGAGAGAAAGATAGATAATACATTCATACATACATAGAGATAGAAATATACAAATTCTACTCATTGACCCTTTTTCTGCTCAACTCTCTGGAGTAAAACTGAATCCAATTGATTCCTCCTCTGTGTGACACCATATCCTTTATTAGAAGGTATATATACACCCATGGGTCTTCTTTTCCCTAATCTAAACTTCATGAATTCTTTTTCAAAAGCCTTTTTTGGTATCATATTAAGGAAGGTCCATCAGTCTTTTTATTGCCCCCTTTTGGAGTCTAGTTTAGCTGAGAATAATCTAAAATGTGATGCCTCAAACTCAACCTGGCACTCCAGAATTGATCTAACTAAGGAAAAGTATATTGGGATTATAACCCCCTTAGTCCTGAACACTAATGACTATATTAACACAGATTGAATTTACCTTAACTTTTCTGACTGCAAAATAAAAACGTTGACTCATACTGAGCTTATAATCCACTAAAACTCCCAGAGCTTCTTCATTTTTATTACCATATCTACTCACTCATTTTGGGTTTTTTTAAGTTTTTATTTTGAAATTTGTGTTAAGCTTTGAATTAATTTCTTTTAAACATAATATTTTCATGTTAAATCTAACATTCAAGCCTATCAAAGTGTTTCTCGATAGTAGCAATTCCTGTTTGCTTTTTGTCTCATATATAGATTTGATAAGTACCCTCTTTACCTCCTTAGTCAAGTCAATGACACAAAGGTTAAACCACATATAACCAATATTCATAACTGGGGCAGTAGAGACCTCCATTGAAGTTGGTATAAACATGTGTGTGTGTGTGTGTTGTCTTTGATTCAGACCATCCAACAAATTTTATTTTTTAATTTACTACCTACTATTTTGTTTTCCATTGGTATAAAAGAATAGCTTGACAATCTTTGTCAAATGCTTTGCTAAGTTCTAGTTAAACTAGATCTTTAAGATTTCCATGTCCTTTCAAAAAGGAAATGAGATTAATTCAATGTGTTTGACTTTCTTGGTGAGGTCATGATGGATCTTTGTGATCATTGCTTTCTTTTCTAAGTTTACTAATCATCTTTTTAACAAAATATAAGAAGGATAAGGCCATTTTCCTATTGTCCCTGGGAAACTGGGCAAAGTTACTGTTCTTCCCTTTCTAGGTCAGTATTACTAAATGCTTCTTTGAAATTTAAGGAAACTTCAAAAATTTGCACAGCTCTTAAGGTACATGTCTATGTGATGATGGCAACTTCAAAGCAGTGTTTATAGTCATACTAAGTCTCAAAAAGATTCATCATTAAGTAACTTGTAGATGGACTGGGGTATAAATATTGAATCAGGTAGAAGAAAGAGCCACAGCCTATACTTGGGGTGAGCACAAAATTGACTTGTTCTAACCCAGGATGACTGGTAACCTTTCTGCTTATGGGAGCATTGAATAAACACGGTCATTTTCTCTCTTCTCCAACCCCTCCCTACTCCACAGCAATGCATGATAGCAAAACTTTTTGTACAAAAATCTATGAGATCTTGAGAATGATTTGGCAATTTACGTTATTATCTTGAGGCTTCATTTCCCCCCTCCCCCCACTTTTTGAGTTAGCAAATTCCATTTTCTAGGTTAAAAATTCAGGAAAGTATAGTAGTGTCTGCCCCCTTTGCCTAGAGTAAGTTTGTATATGATGAAGAAATTTCAGCTTTGGAAAAGTGTAAACATATTTTTGGTGGAGACCTGAGGGACAATTTTGAATATCCACCTTGTATAGTATAGGAATCACTAAAAATAAAAAGTAGAAAATATGTTGATGAGTCCTGATGCATGTTATCCTGGAGTAGTCTCACAAAAGAAGATGTAATTCCTAGAAGAGAAAAAACTCCCAAACCTCTGAAGTAGCAGAGGAGAGCTTTAGAAGAAGTAGAAAAAACAGAATGAGACTATAATCTCTCTTCCTCTGAAAATCAGCAAAGCACAAGTTCAAAGGTCAAAAATAATAGTATTTGAGAACTTGAGGGATTAATTGCTTCAGTTATGATGTTGTAGTAGTGAGTGGCCTGAGGGACTCTAGAAGTACACTAAAGAATCAGTGAAAGTCAGGGCTAAGAAATCATAAGGGACAGTAAGTTGTAAGAAGATTACTTAAGTAGTGTTTTAACTGAAATGCAACATTTTCCCTATTAGTGTGTCAATCTGTGGGAGAATGTATACCTTTATGTAAGTGGTGGTGGGATGCTGCCACTAAGTCTATTACTTGAATTTAAGTTATTTAAACAAATAAATTCATACTTCATTTTTAATGGTTCCTGCTTGGTTAATAATCATAGTGGGTTTCTGCACCATTTTTATATGCTTTAAGTTCTAGACTTGGCTCCTGTCATACATTCTAAAAGTTTTATAAATTAAAGTCAAGCTCACTAGCCCATAGATGGCCAACTATATTCTTTTCTTCCTCATTTAATATATTTAAAAAAAACAAAACCAGATTTCCCTTTTCCAGTCCCATCAGAAAGAAATGCTCCATGATTCTTTAGAGATCAATAACTGCAAGTTAGCAATCACATCAGCCTTGCCTTCTTAGTCTTTCATTATATAATTAATTAATCTAGGCCTGATGGCTTGGATTCATTGACATCAACTAGAAGTTTTATTGCTTTACTTATCTCGAGTGTCTTCTTTTTGTTAGCCATTTATGGTCTTTGCTTTCCAGTCCAAATATCATTCTCCTTGGAGGAAAAACAAAAATAAAAACAGAAGAAAAATAAATATCAAGTACTTCTTCCTTCTTTATAATATCTGCTATTGTAGTGTTATCTCCATCTGAAGCAGTCAACCCTTTCTTTTTTTATTAATTTCTTTTACCCTATATAGCCCATATGTACATATAACATATACACATACACACACACATGCCTTCTTTGTTCTTTTCTTCCTCCACTTATTCCAATTTGTTCTGAGCTTTAAGACTTTTATTCATTTATGTATCTACCTTTGCTTATAAATATATATGTTAATCTAAGATAATTGATGAGTTCCCTGATCACTGCATCTGTCCTTTAAGGAATTATTCTTCTCTTGTTGCTATTATTACACCTCTTGGAGTTTTTGGTTTATTTTGGTATGTATGTGTGTTCATAACTTCCTTCTTGAAAGCTTGTCATTCCTCTTGGAATTTACCTCCTCTATAGACTCTTAGTCCACATGAGTCTATCTTTTTTACTAGACACTTTGGAATCCACTGGATTCCAAATCCACACTGAACTTCCAAAGTATAGGATGCCTTAACTTCTTTTCTATATAACAATTATTCTGTGTTCAGTTTTCTTCTGATCTATCACAAATCCAAATGGAATGATAATTTTGTTTAAAATTTCTCATTATTTCCACTCAGTTCCTCTACTGGTGAGATTGCAAATCAGAGTAGCATCTCTCCATAAGGCTCCTTCTAATATAAAAAGAAGGAAATTATTAATTAACTTAAACAAATATATTAAGTAAGCACTAATGCAAGGTAGCACTGGAAATTAGGAATATAATGATACAAATATAACAACCTTGCTTTAAATAAGTTTTTCTCTCAAAATACATGTTGCTACAATTTTCACTAATTATTTACTGATGTTTTATGATCCATATTCTCTCCTTCTTTCCCACCCCTCCTCCTTCCCTAAAACAGCAGGTAGGTAATATGATAAAGATTGTACAAGCATTATTATATATTACATATACCCATGTTCATCATGTTGTGAAAGAAGACACATATTGATTACACTACAGAAAAATTAATGGAGGAAATAAAGTGAAGAATGGCATGCTTCAATCTGCATTCAGATATTGTCAGTTCCTTTTATAGCAATGGATAGCCTTTTTCATCATAAGTCCTTTGGAGTTGTCCTAGATTTTAGGATTATTGATAATTGTTAAGTCCTTCACAGCTGATCATCATGCTTTATTGTTATTACTGTGTACAATGTTCTCCTGCTTCTGCTCTCTTTATATAAGTCCTTCCAGGTTTTTTGTGATCATCTTGTTTGTCTTTTCTTATGTTATAGTGAAATGATTAAGGATTATCCAAAAGTTACTAGCTGCTCAGATTTGAGTAGATAAATAGCATCATTTAGATGCCTGGATAATTAAAATTCCTCATTGCTGCTCTTGTATACTTCTATGGCAGACTTGTGAGCTAGTTTTTTTATAGTATATTTTGATGACAAATTCACTCCTGTTGCTACTTCCATTGATCTTTCTCCATACACTCATTACTGTGCATTCATCTTCTGTGTCCTCGATTTTCTAACAGAAGTATATCTGTTTAATATGTAGTACTACTCTGATCCATCCTTTTACATATCTTGCTTCTTTGATAAAGGAATACACTTCCAGACCTATAATCTTTTCACAGGGTTCCATCTTGCCAAGTTTCAAGGATGTTTACAAGTTCAAATCTGTTTTCTTACATTGGTATGTTCAGCTTGTGCAGTTTGTTACTAATGCTTTATGGATTTGTATATACAGTTCAGAAGCCATAGATTTTCTTTCTGAATCTGTTCCTTGAATTTGTCTCATTGATTTGAGGACCTTTCTAGTGATATTTTTATTCCTATATTCTCTATGGTTTGTATAAGATTTTGTAGAAATTGAGAGGAATTTTTCCGCTCCAATCTACTTTCATTTTAAGTCCTTTTGATCAGATTTATAAGGCTCCAATCAATTGCATTTTACCTGTCTTTGTTATATAAATTCCATCTTTGAACAGGTGCTCATTATTTCTATATTTAAATAAATTTCATTATGGTAGCATTAGTAAGATGATGAAGTTATAGTCTAGTGTAGTGGCATTAACTGTTAGTGAAAGACATAGTACCAGAAATTGGGAATATAATGACATATAAAACAATTTCTACTTGCATTATAGTGTGAAATGTTAAAGAATATCAGCATTCTCAAATCTTGGCTTTGAGTTTAGATTTGGTTGTTCATTATTTATAACATTCTAGATAAGTTATTGAGTCTCTTTGGTCCTTAATTTCCTAAGAGAATAATTAAAATTTAATGTCTTTCTCATGGAATTGTAAGGGTCAAGTGGAATCAGACATGTGAAAGAAATGTATAACATTCTATAAATGCCCTATTTACAATATATCTTCAAGTTTCCCCTCTATATTACTGCAATCCTCAATACACATACATCAAAAAATTACCAAGTTATATTATTATATCTTTGAGAACCATCTGCATAGTGATAATTGCATCCATGAGAATGGTTGAGATCAACAAGAGACTGAGTACAAAGGCAAATGAGAAAAGATCCTAGGACAGATCTTTGAAAGAGATCGTGATCAGGGAGCAGAAGGTTGATGATGACAGTGATGGTAATATTTCCAGAGTATGAGTATCTTCTAAGATCAGTTTGACTAGAACTGAGTTAGAAGGTTAGTTGGTAGTGAGAGATAAAAAGGTAAATTAGGATAAGGCTGAACTAAAAAGAATTCTGGAACCATGGTCAGGAATTTGAACCTGATGCAAGGATGATTGAGCAGGAACTATTGAAAAGTTTTAAGAAACTGGTAAATATAGCCACATACATATACAGTGACAGATAGGAAAAGAGCCTGGAGTCAGGAAGGCCAGCTCAGAGAATGCTACTGTGACCTAAGCAAAAAAATGACCAAGATCTAGACAATTGACAGAGGCTAGGGGTCAGAGGACAGGGCAAATGTCAGAAGTTTTCAATGGGATGAAAGACTGTGAAGAATTGAAGGTATCTTTGAAGTGTCAAAATTTGGAGGGTAAGGAGGCTAGAAGGCAATGCTTCTGAAGGATAGGAAAATAACAAAGGAAAGGAGATAAAGGAGTTTGGATTTTAATGTTTGAGCTTGAATTGGCATCAAGATATCCTGAAAGAAGAAAGAGATCCAGCCTTATATTCTTTATCTTTTGTCTTCTTTCCTTTTTTTTTTTGAAAAGGGTTTTCTTGCCTTCCTCAGGCACTTCCTCTAAGAATAGGGGCACACTTTTAAAGGCAACACTGTTGGAATATGTTAATAAGTAAAGCTGAGTGTGTTATTGTGCTCCAAAGTAAAGTTCCACAATCCAATAGAACTTATTTTACTACATTTAGGAATACAATGTAGGAATCTATGTGAAAAGAAGATGAGTTTGAGAGTTTCTTTGAATGAAAGGGGACCTATGATTACTTAGGTAATTAAGTGACAAGACGCTGTAGAAAATTCAATTAAATAATGATTTATCATTCACCTACTATGATTAATGAAAATATGGAACACACAAAGGTAAAAATAAAAACAACTATTCTTGTTCTTAAGGAGTCTACATGTTACTGGGATACAAGGCTCTTTGAGGTAGAAGTAAATGACTTGGAATTTCTATTTGAAAGACACATTAAAGAACTATCATCGTCAATTCATGACTTGACCTTGGTCACATTACTTTGGACTACATTATAAAATAAAAATATTAGAATATTGGATTTAAGGATCCTCTCAACTCTAACAGTGTTAGGAGTAAAAATTTCTCTCTGTCTGTCTCTCTCTCTGTCTCTCTCTTTCTCTCCCCTCCACAATCTATAGATATTTAAGATTGAAGAACATAAATGTTCTGATTTGTCTACACACATATATGAATGCACACATGTATATACACATATACATATGGACATAAGTATATATATGTATAAAAGTGTGGGAAGATATTTATGTTTGTAAAATACACACATGTGTAGACATAGCCATACCATTACAAGTGTATGTGAGTTTATATGTGTATATATGTGTAGATAGATAGATATGAATGGATAGACAGATAGATACATAGATGAATGGATGGATGGAGAGAGAAAGACAGACAGACAGATTGACCGACAGATAGATACAGATAGACAGACAGACAGACAGACAGACAGACATAGACATGTAGTTATATATTTGGAGATGTACACATGTATACGCCAAAATTTAGAAGATGAGGGTCTTTAGAATTTAATTAAATTGGTTTATAGGCAGTGATATGTTATCTATCTTTAAGACCAACTACATGCTGAGGCATCTGAGCAGTGATTTAATGGAAAGATTCTATGGATTCTCAAAGATTGTACCAGTGGAGTATAAGTTTTTACAAGTCCTACCAAGTCTCAAAGATTATAAGCAGAGTTGCAGTACAAACTGGGTCTGTTGCCTAACCAGCCCAGCTAAAGACAGCTATAACTCAAGTGGAGTGATTGGGTCTTCATAGCAAGAGTACTGAAACTTAGAAAAAAGAAAAAGAAGAAATATAGTCATTTAGGAAGAAACAATGAAATTAGCATATCGTTAAGAAACATTATCATTTAAAAACAGGTCTAGATGCAGAGTGAGAGGAGCAGAACCAGGAGAACATTGTACACAGAGATGGATACACTGTGGTACAATCTAACGTAAGGGACTTCTCTATTAGCAACAATGCAATAACCCAGAACAATCCTGAGGAATTTATGAGAGAGAATGCTATCCACATCCAGAGAAAGAACTGTGGGAGCAGAAACACACAAGAAAAACATATGATCAATTACGTAGTTCGATGAGGATATGATTAGAGTTTTGATGTTAAAAGATCACTCTACTGCAAATACGAATAACATGGAAATAGGTTTTGAACAGTGATACCTGTAGAACCCAGTGGAATTGCTTGTCAGCTCAGGGAGGAGGAGGGAAGAAGAGTGTGAAAAATCATCATGAAGTATGTAACCATGGAAATATATTCTAAATAAAATAAATAAAATTTTGAAAATAAAAGGGGCAGCTGGGTAGCTCAGTGGATTGAGGGCCAGGCCTAGAGATGGGAGGTCCTGAGTTCAAATTTGGCCTCAGACACTTCCCAGCTGTGTAACCCTGGGCAAGTCACTTGACCCCCATTGCCTAGCCCTTACCACTCTTCTGCCTTCTACAAAAAGAAAAGAAAAATAAAATCAGGTCAAGAGCTTTCTTCCTATAGAGGTTGCAACTCAGTTCAGCTTCCTACTTCCTACCCATCTAATAGCAGGCCCATGGTCCCATGAAAAGTGATTTTTACCCTTAACTTGAAGACTATGCTCACCCCTTTCCCTCAGTTGATCTCTTCTTTATCCTATATGTTTCAAAATTCTTGGTCTTAATTTATAAAAATGCTATTTTACATCCCTAGAACCAAATATGGACATGTTCATAATTCCAATGGTAGGAGAAATACTGACCTAGAAAATGATAAAGTATGTCACCTACATCAGATAATCAGCTAAAACTCGTTAACTAGTTGGATATTGGCCGAAGTTAGAATTCTAGCTCTGTGATTATATGACTGTAACTTTGTTCTGAACCTCAATTTCCTTCCATGTCAAATTAGTTTTTGTTCTTAAAGGTCACTGCAAGATGTAAAACCCATGATCCTGTGATAGTCATTACCTTTCACCCTTCAGTATGTACTCTTAGATGCAGGTTTTGTCTCATAGCTACTTAATACTTTAAAAGTGTTTGTTTATAAAATAAGTGAACAAAAGAAGGAAAGAATGGAGAAAAGGGGAAGGAAAGAAGGAAAAAAGAAAAGAGGAAGGAGGGAATGAGAGACAAAAAAAGAAAAAAGAAAGGAAAGGAAGGGAGAATGAGAAAAAGAAAAGAAAGAAAAAGGGAAGGACAGAAAGGAAGGAAAACTAAGGAACTGAGGACATAAACTGAGGTTTATGTTCTAAACCTTTAATTTAATCCTTATTACTTCCAATTCTATAATAGGCTATATTACTATATTACTCAGATTGCTTTATTAAGGATAAGAGATGACCTAGGTTTTCACAAGGATATGTGAACAGACTCCAATTGCTGGCAGATGCTATAAAGTTGGAATTGATTCAAATAGAATAGAAGCTCCTTGAGTTAAGGGAATATTTTTTTTTTCTTTTGTCCCTGCTCTGCATCCTTAGAGCATGTAGCAGAATATCTTACACATAGACATTGTAGGTACTTAAATATTTTTTGTTGTATTAAATTCATGTTCTGACCCAGGTACAGACTTTATATCTGTTGACCAACTTAGATAAGTTCAGAGAGGTTCATTGGTAGAATGCTGATTTCTAGAGAATTAACCATCTCTGACTCAGAAACTCTTTACTGTTGTATTTTAAGCTATAGAAGATTTATCATGTAAATCAGTTAAGTAAATGTCCATATGGTGAAATAATGTGTTCTCTGACTTGCTGAAAGCTTCATATCATAGATTTCTATATAGAATGGTCCTCAGAGACCAGTGAGTCCAAGCCCTTTGTTTTACAGATGCGCAAACTCTGTCTCATAGAGGTTAAGTGAATTATCGAAGATCTCATAGGAAGTAAGTGGCAGACCCAGATTTCCAATTCAGGACCTCTGACAATAAATTTAGCACTCCTTCTCCTAATGGCTACTTTCATATCATCTCTTGTTGAAGACTCCACTGACTAAAAGACAGTTAGATGGAACCTGAAAGCTTCCCAATCTTTATTCAGGAAATATACTGCAAAACCTGGCCCTGGGTGGAAAACCCTGTCAGCATTGGCCACCTATCAAAAGCTCATCATTAAACAGTGGTTTCTTTGTGTATGTGGCCAGCCAATGATGAAAGAGGCAGGTATAGACATAAGATTTGAGGGAAAGCTCTGACAAAGGTAACAAATTCCTGAAACTTTCCTTTTCTTTTTATTTCCTACAATTAAAAGCAGTCTTCCAGATTAGGAGATCATGAATGACCTACATGGAGCAATGGGGACCTTTATAAGACTTTGCAAACTTGGGAAACTTCTGAAATAGTTTTTACACTAGAAATATGGGCTGTACTGCAGAAAATCTGCCCTGCTTTGAAGTTCTTCAGACTGATCTTTGAAGGTGATTTTATCAAGTTCCTCAATCTCCTCTTCCGGTCCCATTTGGCAGGCAGCCATGCTGGGCGTCTTTTTCTTTATATGTTTAGTTCTCATAAGAAAAAAAATAAAGGCCACACACTTTTCTTTATTAGCATCCAGGGAAACAATGACTAAAATAATTTATATAAATTTTCATCTATCAAATAATATCTTTATTATGTGCTTATTAAGTAAATTTGCAATTAAAGGGCCTTTCCAGTTTTATATCAATGTTCCTATCACTCTACAATCCACAAAAGATTTACCTAAACATGTTAGTGGCCTTCAATGCAGGATATGAGGGTATCTAGGTATTATTCTATACTGTAGTTGTATTACAAGGCCACCTGGCTATGTCTGTTCTTGATCAGAGACATGAATATAATGTAGATCAAGTGTGCCTAAACATCTGGGCATATGTTACTCTTGCTCTTGCATGCTTCTTTCCTTGATGACATCTTTGACATATATGACAGTCTACCTAAACATACTAACCATTTTTCCATTGCCCTTTTGGTCATCTAAAATTATGACTACAGAGAGCATAATCCTTTCATATTTTGACACAAATGATAGAAATATAGATCAATAGTTGATTGATAGATTAATAAGCAAAGCATTTATTAAGTACTTCCTATAATCACTGTTGACACATTCTGGAGATAGAAATATAAGCAAAAAGATAATCTATACCTAAAGAAACTTTCTTCTTTATTAGATACAACCAAGAAGTCTTAGAGAGAATTGGAGAGGTGAAAGAATTTGTTGAAGCCTGGATCTAGGAACAAAATAAACATTTCTAGGCTGCCAGGAACTCACCAACCTAGAGAGTGAGCTTCAGTGTGGAGTGATCTCTGTGGTAAGAAGAATTTTTGGAGAAAGGATGGAGAAGTATAGAGAGTGGGGAATGAAGATAATGTTTTATATTTATATCTCACCTTTTGTTAACTGAGTTTTACAATTATTTCTCTTGATCCTCACAGTAACTCCATGAGATAGAGTGTAAACTTTATAAACATTAGACAGATGAGAAAAAAATAGGTCCAGGAACTGAATGGATCATAGATTAAGTGATGGAAGTCATATCTGAACCCAGTCAAGTTGAGATATGTACCTCTTACTCTGCTAAGCACTAATGATCCAAACAAAAACAAAAAGAAACAAACAAAAATGGAGAAATTCCTGCCCTCAAGGAACTCACATTCTAATAGGGAAGTCAATGTGCAAATGTAGATCCAAGATGTATGCATGAAAATCTTGAATTAATCTTCAAGAGAAGGCATTTGAACTGAGGGGACATAAAAGGGGAGAAGGAATCTCAATGGTATCTTTTAGAAAATGATATTTGAACTGAGACTTGAAGGAAGTCAGGGAATCTGGGAGATTGAGATGAGGAGGAAGAACCACCTGATAACCCATGGAAAATCAACTAGTTTCCCTTTGTTAGTGGACAGGATTTTTGCCTTTTGATAGATTCTGTTAGTATCCACAATTATTTTGAATTTTTTATCTTATATTTTCTCCTCCTGTCATCACAATCTTTCTTATAATTATTACTCTAATATATAGTCAAAACATTGAAGTAAGGAAACTCTGGTATCTGTTGAGTTTTTCTCCTCTGCATTTTATGTGCAAAACTGAAAGTTATAACTTGGGAAACCACAACCAAAAGTGTGTTAGCCTTTTTTCTTAATTTTTTATGAGTCTCTGTTGGTTGGAAATAGACTTTTAGTTCAATATGAGTCAACATTTTGATATGGAAGTCAAGGTACTAATGTGATCTTAGCCTGAATTAAAATCAGTCTTATTTTCAGACCTGTGATACCTATAGTCTTTGGAGTATTGTGTTCAGACTAGAGCATCTCATTTAGGAATAATATTGGTAATCTATTATGAATTTAATTCCCCTTACCTCCACATACTCATGTCCTCATTTCTCACTAAGGTTGCTTATGTATGCAACAAAAGCCCACTCAGTGGTGCTGGACAGATAGTAGATACTTAATAATTATTTGTTGGTAGACTGATTGATAGACTTTAGCTAAGAAGTGGAGTACTCACCATTTTTCAAGTTAGGATCACAGAATCTTAGATTTGGATCTGGAAAAGTCTTTGGAGATCATCAAGTCCAAATGCCCAATTTTACAGATGAAAAAACTGAAGCACAGGGAGATTTAATTGTCTTGCCTAAGGACACATAACTAGTAAGTGTTTGGTGTGAGATCTGAATTTATTTTAATCCCTAATCTATTTTCTAATTTACTATAACCTGTTCATATCTATAGTGCACTCCCAATCATCTACTGAAATCTCTCTACCACTTCAACATTTAGCTCAAAAGGAATCTTGCTCTTGAAGTCTTTATTGAACTCTGACAACTCAAAGTTCTCTTTCCTCACATTCAAATTTGTAGAATTTTAATAAAACTTGTACTGTCTCTTCCATTAGTTTATAAGCTCCTTGTATTATTTTCCATTTTAAATGCTTGGAGCCAAGAACAATGCTTTCTTTTTCATAGGCACTTAAATGTTTGTTGAATTATCATCATTAGTAATATTTTTGCTAATGTTAATTATGTTAACATTTATAGTGCAATTTAAGGTTTGCAAAGCACTTTATAAATGTTTACTCATTTGATCCTCACAACAACCCTTCAAGGTAGGTGCTATTAGTTTCCTTGTTTTGTAGGTAAGAAAATTGGAGTCTGGGAAAAGCTAAGTCACTCACCCCAGGTCACATAGCCACTAGTAATTATTTGAGACAGGATTTGAACTTAGATCTTTCTGACTCCAAGTTTAGTAGACTAATCATTGCACTGTGAATATACCATTTTGAGATTTACAAAGCCCTTTATGTGTAATAATTCATTTGATTCCCATTTTCTAGTATTTTGACTTAGGAAGAACAAGTATAAGAGATAGAGACAGAACCTGCACCTTTGATTTTTTAGTATAGAAAACTCTCAGGCAAGGGACTTCCACGCTAAAGTGGGAAAAATAAGATGTGTATCACCTTCATTATAAGGCTGCTATTGGTCTTAGATAAGATAATGCAGATGAAGCATTTTGAATAATTTTCCAGGCCATGTGAAGGTCAATGATCATGATGAAGGTGTTAATGAAAGTAGTGTTGATAATGATGCATACTCCTTAAGCTTTAGAGATCATAAAACACAAGATATTGGATAAGAAATGGAAAAAATTCTCAATAATATCATGCATCACTCGATACGTGAATATCATGTTAAAGATATGTTATATTGACTAAAAATGGAGAGAAGATTGAAACAAGAAATTGAATAACTTAAAAAACCTTTTTTTTGGTTGAATAGAATATAAGGTACTTAAATTTTTAAAAGATTTCCATTCCATTTTATTTTGCAGGCATTAGGAGAGGATATGGTTTTGAGAAATGGGTGGGATGGTGAAGAAAATGACAAGAGGCTGATAATGGAGAGTAGGTATAGAGATTGTTCTGATTTCTGGCCAAAGGGAATGTTCTGAGGTTAAGAGGTTATGAGAAGAGGAATTTTTATCACTCTATTCTCTAAGGACTCCATGTGTTTCCTTGACCTTCTAATGCCCCAATGGTTGTACAAGGCACAACACAGCTTCTCTTTGTGGTAGATCCTCAAATGTCAAGTGGGCAATGAGTTCCAGGTGAATTATGCTTTACATCAATTTAAAAAAAAGCATTTGCATGGGACCATAACATTTAAACTATATTTTTCTACTATATAAACTACTCTCAGGGAATGATTCAGACACTTTGGAGAACTGTATGATGTTCTTCTGGACCAATTCAATCACAGGGAGGACTTCACTATCAACTGTTCATCAGTATATGCTAAATTACTAATTTACCAAAACTCACACCATAGTATAAATTCTGTCATGTAATATGTCAAATGTAATTTAGTAACATCAATTAAGGACCCACTGTGTACAAGGAACTATGTGAGATCTTAATAAGACTAAGAGAAAAATAAAGTAGTTCTCTTCAAGAAAGAAAAATTTTCTCAGAAGTCATCTAG
Source organism: Monodelphis domestica (assembly GCF_027887165.1). Classification (NCBI taxonomy): domain Eukaryota; kingdom Metazoa; phylum Chordata; class Mammalia; order Didelphimorphia; family Didelphidae; genus Monodelphis; species Monodelphis domestica. The sequence goes on along the minus strand of NC_077229.1, from coordinate 130,848,543 downwards.
CTCAGTCCATGCCTGAACATTCCGGAACATAACTCCAACAATTGGTGTCTCCATTTCACTTGAAGACTTCAAGGTAAAGGCAAATAATTAGTTAGAGAACATAATGGATGGAATTTTGGACTCAAAATCAGGAAGATTCAAACTTGAATCTTGCTTAAGATACTTGCTCTCTGCATGACCCTGAGAAAAATATCTAAACTATGTAAATTTTAATTTCCTCATATGTAAAAATGGGGTGAATAATAGAGCCTACCTCTCATCATTGTTGTGAGGATCAAATATGGAAATATCTGTACAGTTGTTTGTAAACTTTAAAGAATCACATATAAATGTACACATATTCGCTATTATTGTTATGTATCCATAGATTCTCAAAGATCACCACTGCAGATATAATCATTGGCTAGATGTTGGGTCAAAATTTGACATTCTGCCTTTGGACTCCTCCATTAACTTTTTTATCAGGGGCTAAGCAGAAACAAGGCTATTTTTTTCTTCTTAGGATAGCCACTGAAATACTAGAAGACCACTGGAATTCCTCCCATATGTTTTCTCTTCTGGAAACAAAGTATCTTCAGTTCCTTCAGCTGAGTCTTGCATGGAAAAAATTTGATTCCCTTCATTATCTTGGCTTCTGTATACTAGATTTTTCTGGCTTATTTTTTCCCTAAATGTTGCACACTAAAATAAAAGATACCAATCATTTTTACCTCTTATCACACTCACTTCATTCTGTACTTTGGGCTCCTCTTCAAGAAGCTTAATGTTAAAATTACTCGTTCACCCCCCTTCCACTGGCCCTATGATAAAAAACTGGATCTTTTGAAGATAAATTATTGTTTTGCCACTTTTGAAAAGGGGAAAAAATTTGACATGAATATAGTAAAAGGTGGGAAATGATGGAAGCAAAAAAGAGATTTCAGGAATATTTGAGAATGGTGAAAAGAAGATCAGCTAAGGTGATCCTCCTAATTACTAATCTACCTGACTGCATTGAAGGCCCATCCAAAATTCCACTTCCACCAGGAAGTCTTCTCCAACCTTCTTAATTCCAGTGTTTTCCTGTTAATTATTTCCTACTTATCTTGTATATAGCTTGCCTTGTATATGCTTCTTTGAATGTTGTTTCCCCATTAGATTGCAAGCTTATTGAGGGCAGGTATGGTCTTTTGACTTTTTTATTCACACTGGCACATAGTAGGAACTTAACAAATATTTTATTCAGTAAAATTGGATCAGCAAAGAAGTCAACATTAGAGATAAATGGGAAAGGGAAGGTAATAAATATTGGCATAGCACCTACTATGTTCTAAGCACTATGTTAAGTAATTTACAAATATTATCCCATTTGATATTTACATCAACACTGTGAGGTAGGTACTGTTATTCCCATTTTGCTGTTGAGAAAACAAAGGTAGACTCAGATTAGGTTATTTGCAAAATTAACAATGTAAAAATATTAATAACAATAATAGTATTAATATAACATTTTTAAGCTTGCAAAGCATTTTACATGTCATTCCATTTAATCCTCAACAATAAATAATCTTGGGAGATAGTTTCTATTATTCTCATTTTCATTTTACAAATGAGGAAACTGGAAAATGAGAGGTATTATGTTGTAAATTGCTTGAGGATAGAAATTTTTGTTTGTTTGTTTTAAATTTCATGAATTTTTCAAATGAATAACCATAGATTGAACTGGAAAGAACTTCAGAGGTTATTTACTTTAGTCACTTACTTTTAGAAATGAGGAAATTGAGGCCCAGAGATAAAAACTGAACAAGGTCATATAAATTAGTTGGAATAGTCAGGATATGAACCCAAGTCTTTTTATTCCAAGCTTAATACTCCACTAGACCAAATATTGTTATAGCAATATTATAAATTGTTATTATGACACTATTTCTTGTAGGTTTTGTTATTCCTCCCCCCAAACATTTCCCCATCACAATCTCACTTAATTTTCATAAGTTTGTGGTATAATTAGGGAATTTATTATCTTCTACATTTCTCAAGTGATAAGACTGGGCTATAGAAAGGACAACAGGCATAGACTCATAAAATTAGAAGAGAAATTAGTGGGTCCTGTTACAGATTTTTTTCTTTTTAACTAGAACCCAGAGATTTAAAGTTATTCATCCAAATTATGCCCAAAGGACCTTAAAAGAACTTATATCCTTTGATCCCCAAAGAAATAATAAGGAAAAATACTTGTATAAAAGTATTGATAGCTTCACTCTATGTGGTGGCAAAAAAATTGGAAAATGAGGGGGTGTCCCTCAATTGGGGAATGGCTAAACAAATTGTGTTATATAATGGTGCTGAAATACTATTATGCTGTAAAGAACAATAAACTGCTTGATTTCCATACAAGCTGTAGAGACCTCCATGAACTGATGCAGAGTGAAATGAGCAGGACCAGGACAACATTATACAGAGAAAGTGAAATATTGTGGGACAATCAGATGTAAATTAACTTTTCTACAGACAGCAGTGCAATGATCCAGGATAATCTGGAGAGATTTAAGAGAAGGAATGCTATCTACATTGAGAGAAAGAACTGTGGGAATAGAAACACAGAAGGAAAACATTTAATTTTTCACTTATTTATATGGGTATTGGATGTGGGGTTTTGGTTTTAAAAAGATTGTCAAAACAATGATTAATATGGAAATGGGTACTGAGTGATAATATATGTATAACCCAGTGGAATTGCTTGTTGGCTCTGGGAGGAGGAGGGAGGAAAGAGGGGAGGGAAAGTATCTGAATTTTTGTAACCATAGAAAATACTTTAAAAAGTAAGGTAATTTGTCCAAGGACACACAGATTTGGTGTCCTAGACCGAAATCCAAATTTGTTGACTTTAAGCCTACCATTATTCACACTACTCAACTGCCCCACTAAGATGCAAAAATTAATTTTCACTAATCATTTATCTGACAGGAATAGTTTGCACAATTGGAATCTACATCAAACAAAATTTTCTTTCATTAAAATCCAGCCTATTCCTCATCGAAACTTTAATGGTGACACTTATCAGGAGTGTCAATGGCTTTTATGAACTTCATGTCCTTTCCAAGAACAAAGGTGTAGTAAAATAGACAATAGGTAGATGCAATGGATAGGGGAGGTTTAAAAAAATGGAGTATTTTGAAGCCTGACAAGTTGGGTCTGAAATCACTGAGGATTAATAATTGTATGACTGTGACTATAACATACACACTCTGTTGAGCCAACATTTAGTATGAATGGATGAATGATAAAGCATTTTCAATTTTAAGAATTTATTATGTGCCAACAACTGTGTAAATTTCTGGGATCAAATAGACATGCAAGATAGTCCTTGCTCTCAAAGGGCTCATACTTTGATTAGGGAGTCAAAGCCTATAGGAAGATTCAACAGTAGGATTGATGGAAAGGCCCAGTGGTCCTTAGAATTCTTTAACTGTATAGATGACAGAGACCAAGGGTACTTAGGGTGCAGTGGCAGGGCAGATGGTAAATCCTGGTGGCTGGAGGGTTCAGTGACAGGGCAGATGGCAAGGCCAGGTGGTCCAGAGAGGGCTATATCAGGGCAGATGGCAATGCCCGGGGATGAACTGAAATATTTAAAAACTATTGTTCTCTTTCTGATTGCCTCTTTAGAGAAAATCTACTTAGCAAAAATCTCTTCTTTCTTAAAATTTAATGTTGATGGTCTAACAAAGAGAAAAATCTCCTTATCCCTCTCAAATCATTAAAGAAAGAAGAGCTCAAAAGGACCTTGTCTAAGAGAATCCTTGTCCTCCTTGTGATATGCTTGTTTATCACACATCTCACAATCCATGCAGTTAACATCTAGAGAGAAAAATGCAAAGGTTCCTCTAAGATTGTAGTTGCTCAAGTTTTTTTTTTCTTAAAAAGTTATATTATTATTATTTTAAGGAAGCAAAGCATTCAGGTTATGTTGGAGCAAGGGTCTTTCTGCAACACTTATCAGACACACATACCCTACATTTACCCCCAATTCCACGGCTAGTAGGGTGGTATTGGGGGCTAAAGGGAAACCAATTCCAAAATGTTTAGTATGAGACATTGTCAGGATTAAGTAAGAGAATGCATTTTAGATGGGACATGAGAAAACTATAACTGGCCTTCAATGACCCAGCTTGGGGTTCAAGGTCAAATAACTGACCACAATCAATTTTTTGGAGAGTTCAAGAGGAGGAATTTGGCAAATTCACTCAATTACTGGAATTTCTTGGGTTGACACAAATTCCAGTCCAGTGGTTACAAAAGGAAAACAATTCCAACAATGCAAAGGTGAATCCTACTCTGCTTTAATTTGATTGCAGATGCAACTGGGTTGTCATTTAATACATATTTTTCTATACATCTATTTTCCACTGCTATTATTTTTTCAGAGAAGTATTGTGGGATGAAGAAATTTATAGTAGGACTGAAGTCAAAGAGATTTGGGTTTATATTCAAGAAGTCATGCTCACTGTGAGGCAATGAGTAAGTTCCTGATTTCTTTTATGCTTTCATCTACCAGATTGAGACATGGTTGTGTAACCTACCCCAAAAAAGGTTTTTTAATGAGTTCTATGGAAATATGGGTTATTATTTTTCTTTCCATTTATTAATTCCCTTCCCCCAAAATTATTGCCTTTATTTTGTTGGTTTTGGATATGCTTCTATATTTTGATATTGAGATAGTCTAGATAATTGAACCTGGAGTCAGGAGCATTAGAATTCAAATCTGTCCTCACACACTAGTTGATTAGTTGACACTAAATGATTTAATCCCTTACTAAGTTCCTTCACAGGGGTTAGCCAGATGGTATAGTGGATAGACTGCTGGGCCTGGAGGCAAGACTCATCTTTCTGAGTTTAAATCTTGCCTCAGATACTTATTACCTGTGTGACCTTGAGAAACTCACTTTTGCCTCAGTTCTCTCATCTCTGCTCTTAGCTGGAGAAGAAAATGTACCTCTGCCAAGAAAACCCTAAATGGGGTCATGAAACGTCAGTCACAAGGAAAAATGACATTACAATAAAACTCCTTCACATATAAAATGAGAATAGTTAAAGCATTCATCTCCCAAGGTTGTACTGAGAAGAAAATGAGATAATATTTGTAAAGTATTTTGCAAAATTTAAAGTCCTATAGAAATGTGGGAGCAGCAAGTTAGCTCAGTGGATAAAGAACCTGGTCTGAAGAGAAGAGGTCCTGGGTTCAAATTTGAATTCAGACATTTCTTAGGTGTGTGACCCTGGGCAAAGTCACTTTATTTAGTATTAATTCTAAGATAGAAAGTTGAGTTTTTTTTAAAGCACCATATAAAAATATTAACTTATGAATAGGATTAGATACTCTTGTCTTTGCTGTTGGAATGGAAGTCCCATATGAGAGATAATATTTTATTTTTGCTTTTGTAATCCTAGGTCTAGGATAGTACTCAGCATATGGTAGATATTTAAGAATGTTTGGTTGACATTATTAGGTAGATGATTGCTAATAGCATTTAAGGTTTATAAAGCATTTTCATATATCATCTTTGTTCTTTATTTTGCTAACAATCCTGTGAGGTACATGTTCTTTTCCTTCTCCTCTTCTATTCTCTTCATTTATCTCTGTGATTTTTTTTTTGGTATTAGGAACTCCTCCTACAAAAACAAATTAGCGTTTATTCCTCAATTTATAGTCCTTGAGAATGCTTCAGTCATTAAAAAAGCTAGGCTATTTGCCCAGTGTTACACAGCCAAGATATGTCGGAGGTAGGATTTGAACTCATGTCTTCCTGCCTGAATCTAACTCTACCCACCATGCCATTCTGCTTTCTATCATTATATTTTTCATTTTATGGATGAAGATGTGAGGTCCAAAAAATTGAGTGATTTTACCCATAGTCATATAGCTCAGTAATATTGGAGGTAAAATTTGAACTCATGTTTTTATTGACTTAAAATCTAGCATTTTTCTGTTATATCACACTTACAATATACACCATCCATTTTAACCTTTTAAGTCTTGCTGTTCTGTAAGAACCCTCTCAAGGATTTCCTCCTTCTAAAGACCTTTCTTATAAGCTCCAAGCCACCTTATTACTGTCCATTCCCCCCCGAGTCCATACAAAATTTGAGGTCTATGTCACAGATTTGGTAAACTAATCACATGCTGCTTTTGTAATTGTCAGAGATTCTGTAAGAATCAGAGAATGCTGGAATTGTAATTAAGTTTGCCATGTGTCTTATTTCTTAGCAATAACCAGTGTTTCAATAGTAGAAATCAGAATCAAAGAGCTAGAGGTCATCTAATCTAATTTCCCATCGAGTATTGCAATTGCTTCTCTGGTATCTCTAAAGTATGGTCTTTATATACCTCCACAGGCTTGAGGTTTATTTTCTGAGGAGGCAACCTATTCTGTTGCTGGGTCGCTCCTTTTCCTCTCCATCCCTCTTCCTCACAACTCTGGTCTATATTCAAGAAAGAGCTCCTTCTCTGTAGTCTCTACCATTAACTCCTAATTCTGCTCTTTGGAGCCAAGCAATATAACATAAGAAACATTAAGCTCCCACTATGTGCCAGGCACTGTGCTAAGTGCCGAGAATACAAATAAGAAAAAGAAAGAGAAACTCTGTTCTAAAGGAGTTTACAGTCTAATGGGAGAAGACAGTGCACTAAAGAAAGCTAAAAATCAGGATGGAGGGAGATGTCAAGAAGTATGAATGTGCCATGGATTCTAAAGCAAGCAGAGCTACTGCTGGAAAGTGACAGTCATCTGAATAAGTATAAATAGAATAAGTATAGTTCCATTTTGACAGGAGCAACCTTCATATATTTGTAGATAGTCACTTAATCTTCTCCAAATTGACTATCCCTAGGTGCCTCATTTTAACTCTTCCTTATATCACATGGTCTCCAGGCTCAGCGCAATCCTAGTTATTCTATACACTCACCACAGTTTGCCCGTCTTCTTTAAGGCTGTCATTGACATTGAAGTTTATACTCTAGACTTTGTCTGATTCAGAATTCAGTTAGAATAGCATTTTCTCTGAGAAAAAAAAAACACAGCAGAAGATATATTCAATTATTTGGCAGTTCTCATGCTATTGAGTCATAAAAAAGTTTTTGTTCAGTCTTTTCCATCCTAGCTGACTCCGTGAACCCATATAAGGTTTTCTTGGCAAATATACTGGAGTAGTTTGCCACCTCTTTCTCCAGCTCCTTTTATAAATATCAAAACTGAGGCAAATGGCATTAAGCTAATTGCCCAAGGTCACACAGCTGATGTGTGAGGATGGATATGAACTAAGGTTTTCCTGACTCCAGACCTGGAGCTCTATCCACAGTACCACCTGGCAACCCAATAAAAAATCTATGTGTAACCAAAACCTCAAGATTTCATTCCTTAGAATTGCAGCCAAGCCTGCTCTTTGACAATTATGTACTTATATAATTGCTATGGCAGCCAGATTTGTGCTATGACATTCCATGATAACTCCAATATCTCATTTTTATAATGTTTTCTAAAAATTGTGAAACACTTTCTTCAGCTCAAAAGGTAGGTTGTTTAAGTATTGTTAACCTAATATTACAGCTTTTTGGAGTTAATTAATGAGCTTATTTGTTATATTTAAACACCCAGTTAACTGTCTCCCTTTCCCTGAGCAGAGAAGGCATCACTTGTCAAAAATTATGTATATGTGTGTGTGTGTGTGTGTGTGTGTGTGTGTAAAACTATTTCTTATTCATTTCAGTTTATCAGTAATTTTCTGGAGGTAGATATACAAAAGTCATTCTTTAAGCATTATTTATGTTTATGTTTATGTGTGTGTGTGTGTGTGTGTGTGTGTGTGTGTGTGTGTGTGTGTGTGTGTGTGTTTTCTCTTGGTCCTGTTCATTTCACTCCTTACAATTTCATGTAGGTCTTTTCATGTTTTTTTCCAAAATTAACCTTCTCATCATTTCTTATGGTGCAGTAATATTACATCATGATTGTATGCCATAAGTTGGTTAGCCATTCCCCAACTAATGATTATTCCTTTAATTCTCACAAAAAGAGATGCTATAAATATTTTAGAACATATAGGATCTTTTCCTTTTTCTCTGATCACCTTAGGAAATAATCTAATACTGATATTTCTGTGAAAAAAATGTATACACATTTATAACTCTTTAAGTATAATTCCAAATTGCTCTTCAAAATGGTTGGATCAGTTCATCATTCCATCAACAGTGTATTATTGTCTCCATTTTCATATCTCTTTTAACATTTGTCATTTTGCCCTTTTATCATTTTAGCCAATCTGATAGTTATAAGATATCTTAGAGTTATTTTGATTTGTATTTCTCTCATCAATAGTGATTTAGAGCATTTTTTCTTTTACCTATTTAGAGCTTTGATTTCTTCATCCCAAAGCTATCTGTTCATATCTTTTGACCTTTTATCAACTGAGGAATGGCTTAAAATCATATATATTTGAGACTTCTCTATATTTTTAGATATGAGCTCTTGTGACAAAGTGTTTGCACATAAGACAAAATGCCAGGCTGAAGAGTTTGTGGATCTGCTCACCTCGATGTGGGAGGGGTCCCAGGAGGTCTTGATTGTTGAAGAGACAGAAGATTCTGGTTGGGATTTCAATTGGATAGCTCTCTCAACCTTGAGGAGCCTAGGAGGAGAGGTCTTGCCAAACCTTTCTTCTAGAGATATCCATCTTTTTCTTCTCCTGGTGCCTGGACATCACCCCCTCCCCCTCCAATTCCCAAACTAAAGGAACATTTGAAGAAGATATTTTGAGCCTTTGTCAAAACTTTACCTTACAGCTCCTGGTGCCCTGGGTTGGAATTGTGGCCAGGGAATCAAACCCAGGGTCAGTCACCATGACAATCTCTCAGGGGGTTCAGGCTGCCAAAGCCTGAGTTTCACCAAACTTGAGGAGGCAGGGGAAGGTGTAGTTAGAGAAAGGGACTCCCTTTCCCCCTTTTCCTTTCCCATTCTTTTCCCTGCCAGCCATTTTCTTTGTGCTATCCTAGTTGACTTAATTTATATTAAAGGTGTTAGCCTTTCCCAAGTGACTCAAGTGTGAATGATACAGCTTGGGGGGAGGGGGGAGAGAAATCTTTCTAAGAAGAAATCTTTTAGGCTCTAATAGTGGAGGAGGACAAGAGTCCATCTGTGAGGGCAGCCATAGCTGAGGAGGGAAAGGTGAAGGGGGCAACTAATCAAACCCCTTCTTCTCTCACTGAGCCAACCTTAAACCATCAGCTGACTCTGTTTTCCTTTTACCACCCACAAACCTTCTCCATTACACTCTCTATTCAAGGAACTGTCTAAAATCTTTTCTTCAACTTACTACCTTCTTCTAATCTTGGCTAGATTAATTACATTTTTACAAAAGCTTTTCAATTTAATGTAGTCAAAATTATTCATTTTACATCTCATAATATTTTCTATCTCTTGTTTATTCACAAATTTTTATCCTGCCCATAAATATGAAAGGTAATATGACCCTGCATCTTTTAATTTCCTTGTGATTTCTCCCCTTAGGCTCAGGTCATGTATGTATTTTTATCTTATCTTGACAAATGGTATAATATATTGCTTTATATCCAGTTTCTGCCATCCTGCTTTTCAGTTTTCCCAACAATTTTATCCAAATAGTGAATTCTTATTCCAAAAACTTGGATCTTTATTTTTGTAATCTTTCAAAATTTCACAATAATCTTTCACAATTAAATTTGTTGTATGTTTGTTCTGTTCCACTGATCTATTTTTCTATTTCTTAGCCAATACCATATAGTTTTAATTTTTATACTACTTTATAATATAGTTCAAAATTTGGTACTGTTTGACCACCTTCATTTACATTTTTTTCATTAATTCTGTTGAGATTCTTGACATTTAGTTTTTCCAAAAGAATTTTGCCCTATTTTTTAAATTCAATAAAGTAATTATTTTGTCATTTAATTGGGATGGTACTGGATAAGTAGATTAGTTTAGGTATGAATGCTATTTTTAATTATGTGACTCTACCCACCCATAAAAAAGATTTTACTAATTATTTAGATATAATTTTATTTGTATAAAAAGTTTTATAATTATTTTCATATAGTTTTTGGGTATGTTTTGGAAGATATGTTATAAAGTATTTTATTTTATCCATGTTTGGTTAGATGGATTCTCTCTTACTATGCTTCTTGCAGGACATTTTTGGTGTTATATAGAAATGCTGATGACTTATATGAGTTTATTTTATATTTTGCTACTTTGCTAAAATTATTGAGTGTATTGATTAATTTTTTAGTTCAATCTCTAGGATGTTGTATATATATCATCATATCATCTATAAAGAGAGATAGTTGTATTACCTCTTTTCCCATTCTTATTCCTTTAATTTATTTTTTCTTCTCTTATTCTTATTCCTTTAATTTATTTTTCTTCTCTTGTTGCAATTACTAGCCTTTCTAATGCCATATTAAATAATATTGCTGATAATCAGCATCCTTGTTTCACTTGTGAACTTATAGGGAAGGCTTTTAAATTGTCTCTATTACAGATAATGTTTGCTGATTGTTTTAAATATATACTTGTTATTATTCTAAGAAAAGATCCATTTATACCAATGCTTTCATGTGTTTATTAATAGGAATGAATTTTGGTTTTGTCAGAAGCTTTTTCTGAATCTTTGATAAAATCATGACTTTTGTAACTTTTTGGTTGATATAATCCATTTTATTAATAGTTTTTCTTATATTTAACCATCCATATGTAATTGATGTAAGTCCTATTTGGTCATATTGTATAATCATTGTGATGTATTGTCATCTCCTTGTTGATATTTTACTTAATATTTTTTGCATCCATATTAATGAATTTGGCCTATTATTTTCTTTCTCTGTTTTTGTTCTTCCTCGTTTAGGTATCAGCACGATATTTATTTTCTAAAAGAAGTTGCCAGGACTTCTTTTTTATCAATTCTTCTAAATAATTTATTTAATATTAGAATTAGTTTATCTTTCCTTGACTGAATTCACTTGTTCATGTATTAAAATGTGTTTAAACTTCTTCCAATCATTCCGTGGCTTTATCAGTGCCTGGTTAGAAAACACATTTTAGTCTGATAAGCTTTCCATAATCTAATTTAAAACCACCATTTTAATTTGGTGTCCCACTGTTCTCTTAGTGTTTAGCAAAGTGTCTGCCTGGGACATAGTGGATAATTAATAAGTGTTAACACATATTGAGTACTTAGTACATGTTTTTTTAAATGTTTAACTTTTTCTTATAATCAATATGTATATTGGTTCCAAGGCAGAATGCTAATTACTAGGCAAGGGAGGGGGGTAAGTGACTTGCCCAAGGTCACACAGCTATGAGGTGTCTGAGGTCAGGTTTAAAACCAGGACCTTCCATTTCTAAACATGACTCTCAATTCACTGAACCACCTAGCTTCCCTCAAAGAATGATTTTTGATTGGCTGATAAGAACTTTCAGTTTATTTACTGTTATGTTGAAAATGTGTTTTATTTATTGAGTAGAACCTAATATTAATCTTATCCTGAGCTCAACCTATGTTCTTGCAAATTTGTGAATTCACCTCACTGTGAGTTCTCAGAACTGAGCTAAACTCAGCAAGCATGTGTTAATTGATTAGTATGTTTAAGTCTAGAGATGATGAAAATGACAAATAGATCCTGGCTTCAAAGATCTTAAATACTCCTGAGGGATGCAGATATATTATATTTATTTATTCTTTCATTTTTTGTCAATTTTTTCATTCATTTATATACTTATTTAAGTTTTGTGGTGTGTCTTGATTTCATATTACAAAAATTGATCAATTTTTCTTTTTCTCGCCACTCTGATTCATCTGCCAGATCCTTCTTGAACATGGAAACTATATAATTTTCATAGTGCTTAACTCATTGGTACTTACTCAGTAATGATCTAATTATGTTTTTTATTTTAAATTATCTTTTTAGTACTCATTTATCCATTCCAAGATGATGTTGTTTAAACCCCTGATCTCTCTTGATATTGTATCCTCTATGCCTTGAATGCCTCATACCACATGTTGACAAGACATATATACTCCTCAAGATGTAACTTCCAAATTACCTTCCCCTAGAACACTTCCTTAAGTCTCTCCAGCCAAATCTGCAAAAGGACCTGTTTACTTCTCCAACCCTTATTACATACAGCTTTTTATTATATATCTCTCTGCATCTTGTCTCTCTAATTATACTGAAAGTTTCATAACAGACTATACCTTATTCATCTTTGTTTTTCCTACAATTAATGCCTACTATGATGTCTTTAAGTGTGGGAGCATAAGTCATCTAACTGAATGAGGATAAATTAGATTGTTGTTGTTCATCCTTCAATTTGGAAGAGGACCAGTGACATCACAAAAAAGGATGACTTTCAAGTGAATTGGATTTAAATGAAGCAGAGTTGCAAGGAGTCAGTATTCTCACTTTCTCTTCCAGAGGCATTGAAGTCCAGTGGCAGAACAAAAGCCAAGACAACTGGTGATGGCTGAGGATATAGTGGGTACCGTTGGGGTCTTTGATGCCTGACCAGGCTCTAAGTGCCTCACAGCACATGTTTCAGCTTCCGTCCTGGCTGTTGGAACAAAGTTTCCTCATCTGTCCATCTGTGGGGGAAGCCTTCACATGCTTAGAGTACACACCTTCCTAATTTACCAGTGTTACCATTAGTTACCCTCAACCTAGTTTAGTTAGTCTGACAAGATATTTTAACCAGGCTGTAGCCACTGAGCATGCTAAAACTTCTTGGTGTCACAAGATAAGCAGTTCTATAAAAGGTATATTTATTTGAACGCCTTATATACTCTAATGTATAGGTTGTGCAGTGGATAGAGTGCTGGGCTTGAAGTCAGAAGACATCTTCCTGAGTTCAAATCTGGCCTCAGACCCTAGGTATGTGACCCTGGGCAAGTCACTTAACCCATTTGCCTCAGTGTCCTCATGTGTAAAACAAGCTGGAGAAGGAAATGACAAATCACTCCAATATCTTTGCCCAGAAATGGGATCACAAAGAATCAGATTTGAAGAAAACAACTGAAAATTAACAAAACCATAATAGCTTACACATAGAATTATTTAATATTTATAAATTCCTTTGGATATACTATCACCTGTTTCCCTTTGACAACCCTGGGAGGTGGGTGTCACAAGTATTACTATCGCCACTTTATGGATGAGAAAACTAAGTTTCACTGTGGCTTAGTGATTATCTAAGATCATACAAAGCTAACAAGAGCCAGAAGAAAGATTCCAAACTAGGTTTCTCATTTATTTTTCTATGTCCCAATGCTTCCCAATCACAAGGATATCAACAAATCACTCTATAGCATGTTGAAGTTTATGAAACATTTTCCTCATAAGAGCTCTGCCTGGCAAGTCATATAAATACTATTAATCCCTTCTTACAGTTGAGGGAAATAAGATTCAAAATCAGGTGTTCAGTGAATACGTCTATTAATCTATTACTACATATCAAGAACAGTTGTAGGCATTGGGGAACAAACACAAAACAACCAATCCCTGATCTGAAAGATTACCTGAAGTGGGGGGTGGGCACAATGTTTTCCGATGAATAAAGGATATATAATTCTCCCTCCTCATAAAAGGACCACACTGATTTTTGCTGAGGGAGGGCAGTAATAACTAGGGGTCCTGGGAAGAGGAATGGTCTCCTGAGAAAAGTAGAATTTGAGTGGTTTCGAAGGAAATAAAAGACTTTAAGAGCCAGGGATGAAAAAAGAGAAAATTATGCCCATCGTGTGGAACTAGAGTGTATAAATATATGTAGGTAGATGATAGTATATTTATGGTGAATGACAAACTAGTCAGTTGAGCTACAGTGTGCAGAATACTATATAAGATAGAACATAATGTGCAGAACAATATATACTCTAATAAGATAGGTTGTATACAGTTTGTAAAGAATATTAAATGACAGAGTAGTTTGTATTTTAACCTAAGGGCAATGGGGAGCCAATAATGCTTGTTTAAGGGACAGGAGAGATGGTTAGACTTTCACTTTAGTATTATCAGTTTTGGCAGCTTTGTGGAAGATGGATTAAATAAAGGAGAGTTGTCAGGGAAACAAATTAGGGGGCTACTGCACTCACTAAGATGAGAAATAATGAAGATCTAAACTAGGGCAGTATTAGTATGAGTAGTTGGCCTTAGAACCAAGATGTCCTGGGTTCAAATTCCAGAAGAGAGAAAGGTCTTATGCATGAGATGCTTAGTTGGAATCCCAGAGACTTAGCAACTGATTGGATGTGAAAAGAGAGTAAGTGAGAGGCAAAGGATGATTCCTAGGTTACAAACTTAAGTGACTAAAATAGTTGTACTCTTAATAGAAATGGAGAAATTCACAGCAGGATTAGCCTTTAAGAAGGGGAGAAGAGAATGAGTTTTGTTTTGGCCATGTTGGGATTGATGTGCCTATAGGACATAACGGTGGCAATATCCAGCAGGTCATTGGAGATGTGGGGATGAAGCCCAGGAGAAAGAAGACGGAGATATGTAGATTGGGGGTGGTATCTGCATAGAGATGGGCAGGTAGGTGATACACTAGCTAGAGTGCGTGGCCTGAAGTTAGAAGACATCTTCCTGAATTCAAATCTGCCCTTAGACACTTACTACCTATATGACCCTAGGCTTGCCTCTGTTTGCCTCCTTTTCCTCATCTATAAAAAGTGATCTGGAGAAAGAAATGGCTAATCACTCCAATATCTTTCCATGAAACCCCTAAATGGGATCACAAGCAGTTAGATACAAGTGAAAAGATGGAAAAACCACTGCCTACAGATGATCATTGAATCCATGGAAGCTGATGAAATAACTTAGAGAGAGTTATATAGAGAGAAAATAGCAAAGCTCAGCCCAGGGCTTTGGTACACAATCACTCTTAAGTGATTATAGTGTGTCAGGCACTGTGATGAGTTGTACAATATTGTCTCACTTTATCCTCACAAATACAGAAAGTAAGGAGCTGTTATCATTCCTACTTAGTTGAAGAAACTGAGGTATAAAAAGGTTAGATGACTTGCCCATGCTAGTAAGTTTCTGAGGCTAGAGTTGAGCACAGGTCTGAGTGATTATAGACCCAATGCTCTACCTGAATGCCTCAGGAAAGTTAAATAAATCACTCAAAGCAACAGAGTGAGTTAATAGAGTTTGAATGGGAAACAAAGTTCCTGTGTTCCAACCCAAATTCCCGTCTGTATCACCATACTTCTTCATTGATTGTATACTCTTTAAGTCATCTCCTTTGTATAAGATATGACATCAGAGTCTGCTTTTCAAAAGTTCAATAAGAAAGTACACAGATTGAAAAGATGCTGTTAGCAGCAGAGATAGGAGAGATCTTGCTCATCTTGCTTTTTTTTTCTCTCAAACACAAAGATGCAATTCAGCAGAAGATAGGCCTGGGAAAAACCCCCTAAGGAGATTAGGTCTATGGGGTAAAGTTAGACTGAGTAGAAAAAGTGGAGATTCAGAGGAAATGCTTTGCACCAGGTCAACTGAGCCCATGAAGGTTAAATATATATATATGTATATACATATAAATATATATATATATATATATATATATACTAAAAAGGTCATTTCCTTTAGCAATTTAAATAATAGGTGACATTTCTGCAGAGTTTGAAAGGTTTCAAAGGACTTTGTGTTTCTTAATTTCATCTTAACAACAGATTTGAAGAAGTATAATTTCATTCAGGCTGTTTTGTTTTCCCTTCTCTGGTTCCCCTACTGCATATGCCCATATTCTTGGCTTTGCTTCCTTAGGTTTCCTGTAATGGTAAAGCTGGAAGGGCTCTCTCAGTGTCTAGCAAAAAACCTTTCATGTAGGATGTATTCAAGATAGCTTTCTAGTTGGTCTTTGGGCTTCAAGACTCTCCCCATTCCAGTACATCCTCCAATCAACTATCAAAATAATTTTTTAAAGTATATGTCAGATTAGTGTGAAGATAATTTTAGGGTTGTCACTTGAAATCTAGATTTAATTGGCCACCAGGGGAAATCCCAAATAAATTACACAAGTCAGTCTGGAAATTTATGGTAATTTAATTAACATAGAGGGAAGGAATTTAAGGAGAAGGAGAGAAGAGGATATAGGATTTCTCCTACCTGGCCTGTGCCAGGGGGAAGTTAAAATTCCCGCCTCTAGGTCTCTGAAGAAGACTAGAGGCTTCTAAGAGGTTAAAGTTGGAAAAGTAAAGGAGGGAAACTCAGCCAGAAACTGAGCACCTAACTGGACAATAGCTTGTAGCCACGCTAAGATGTCAAAAGGCCCAGCATGCTGCTATCAGCCAACTCTCCGCCACAAAGGTACAGGAGAGAGGAAATGAGCCAATATGTATACCTTTCACCCTTCTTTCCCCTCTTCTAAATGCCCATTCTTTTAGAGTTCTCATCTTCTTTGATTAGATTATATCTTTAGAATTACTTAAAACTTCTTTGTTAAGTTCACCTTTTGTGAGTTTTTTAACCTTTTTGTGATTAATTTAACCTTTATAGTTACTTACCTTTTTGTATTAAGATCTTAAAATAGACTTAGCTTAAAGGTCTAGCTTCACTATAAGGTTAAGTACCTTCATTGTTCAATCAGGAGATTACAACTTTATCTTCCCCTAAAGTATGGTCTAAGTAGGGTGTGTGACAAGGAAATCACTTTAAAAGACTGATGTATATTAATTTAAGGTCGCCAAGGAATTCAGCTATGTAATTCCTAAATGAAAACTTAAGTCAGCAGTCAATCTTTTATGGAGTTTAATTACAATAGGAGGAAGAAAGGAATTAGAGATAGAGAGAGAGAAAAGGGAGAGAAGGGAATAGGGCTTAAATACCCCTTCTGTTTAGGCTGGGCCAAAAGGCCCAAGCCCTTAGATAGCTGGGGCAAAGAAAAGAGATCAGTCCCTATTACTCACGTGACCAAAATGGAGAAACAGTCTCAGAGGCCCCCACCTTCAGCTTCCTTCAGAGCAAGCTTCTCAGAGCATACTCCAACCACTCAGACAAACTCCTCAACCACCACCCTCTATCTTTAAGGAAACCATCCAAGTTCCCTCCCCTCAGTTCTCACATCTACCAATCACTGTCCATCAATTTCCCTGGGCCAATGGAGGCTCTAGCTTAACCCAGGACCGCCCAGAGGTCTCTGGCTTTGCACATGTCTGTTGAAGGTCATATTTTCAAATAATTAAATCTTTGATCCTTTGCTACAGCCCTTCCTAAATCCTGTTAACCTGAGTAGGGTAGAGATTGGAATAATTAAATTTTGATCTATGCTGCAGCCCTTCCTCAATCCTGTTAGGACTGAGTAGGGTGGAGATTGATTCCAAGTATCTCCATTGTATCAATTCTAAAATCAATCATGACTCAAAGAAATTCCTGTTCTATGCTTAAGCATAGGTCAAAGTCCTTTCCATTGTTCAGCAAAAGGTTTCTGTCCTAAAGTAATCTTAAGAAGGGAGGAGGAGGAAACTCTCATGCCAATGGGGTTCACATTCCAATAGCCAAGACCCACTATCAATAGGAAATTTTTCAAGTACGAAATTTCCCAATGGTGAAATTTCCAACATTTATAAGTCTAAGAAATTTTGAGGTTTACAGGTGGAGTAATTTAACATTCACAATACCCCCTGATTTTGTTAGACACTAAGTATCTTCATTGTTAAAATCAGGAAAAACTAAATCCAATCTTCACACTAGTAAGAATATCCTTTCTCCTTTATCCACTTTGCCCATTTAATGGTTCTCTATTACCTTTAGGATCAAATATAAAGTACTTAGTTTGAAAGCTTTCCTAACCTCATCATTTCCTCTCTTTTCAGTCTTCTCATCTTCTACTCCCTTCAATGTGGTTTTGAAAGCAATGACACTAGTCTTCTTGCTCTCCTTTGCACATGATACTTGATCCTCAGATAGCTTACCTTTTAACCAGCTTTTCCTATTCTTGGGAATTCTTTCTCTCCTCACCTCCATTTCAGATTTCTAGGCTTCCCTCAGATCCCAGATAAAATCTTGCATTTTACAAAAAGTCTTCTCTGGTCCTTCTTTTAAAACATTATATTATTATATATTTTATATTATAGTCACATTACAGTTATATATTTATGTTCTGTATTAATATATATTATTTCATATATTGTTATATATTCTATTTATATATTTTCATTTAACCCTTGTCTTCTCTTTTAAAATCAGTTCTTTCAGTTCCAAGGCAGAGTAGGCAACTGGGATTAAGTGACTTGCCCAAGGTCATAAAGCTAGGAAGTGTCTAAGGCCATATATGAACCCATATCCTCCTAACTCCAGTTCTGTCTCTCTATCCATTGAGTTGCCTAGGTGCCCCTCTCACTCCTCTTAATGCTAGTGCCTATTCTCTGTAGGACTTAAATTAATATCCAGCAACTCCAAGAATTATATTTTATAGAGTTTATTAATAATCCATTGAAGTTGAAGGAATAAAAAGGGAAAAGAAGTTAAAAAATAAAACCTAATTATTTAACAAAATTAAGACCAAATGACTAAGTTCCCCTTGTCTATTTAAAAGCCTGCTCCAACAAAGCCAAGAAAATAAGGCAAGAGAGTGATAGGTAGGACTACACCAAATTTATATTCTCCCTATGTCAGCATGTAACATGAGGAGGGATCAGGGTGCTGGGAATTGTAGTTCTAGGGATAGATATTAATTTTAAAATTCTCCCTGTGATTCTTTGGGAGACTAGATCATTTAAACATAACCAGTTTATATCTCTAAAGATTTTCAACTAGAGGTACATGCAATGTTGCATTATCTAAGGGGAAATTACAATAATTTGGGGACAAAAGGGAAATAAAAGAGAAAGAGAATAAAACCAATGATTGCTAGATACATTGACAAAAAATCAATTAGGGCAGTCACTTTTAGCATAAGAGTGTATATAAAAAATAAATTCATTTAATCCCCCACAGTTCAATTTCACTACATCCCAAAGTTCATTCTGGATCTTTTGGTGCACTGTGAGGTTTCTGCAGGCATCTCCATGGCTCCTTTTCCAAACAGTTCACTCTCTGGATTCTGGGAGGTAGCAAGTTTCTTAACCCTCAAATTACTTTCAAATAAGAAACATTTTTATAAAACTATAATTTAAATTAATTATACAATCCTCCATGAGGAGGGTGTTGACAAACACATGGATCACCTAGCAATACATGACTGAGTTATGAGGTATGTGAATCAATTGTTAAAAATTAGTCAAAAGCACAAAAAATAAACAAACAGAAGAAAAAAATCAAAATTAAATAGTATATAAAAATTCTGAGTAGGCAAGAATAAGCCTATAACAGGTTATAGAATCAGGACCCAATAAAGTAATTTCTGTTCCACATGTAGGACCATTGCAGCAGTATGAATTTACCCAATCAGCAGCCAGGACTACAGAAAATTGCCTTACATATGAAAGACTGAAAAAGGACTAGATTTTTGTAGCAGACAGAAAATAACATTCCCTGGTCTGATTTTATCTTTGCTTTCAGGGATAGGGGAGCCAGTATTATTCTAGTCAAACTGAGGTTCTTGTCAGAATGTGGAATGGGGAAGACCTGTATTTGATATATGTCAAACATCCATAACCTTGAGCCTCAAATAAGTCCTTTCTCTTGGAGCATATCTCATCAATCCCACTGGGATTGGTTGGTCTCCTTAACTTTGTGCTTATAGGCATTGTGCAGATTAAATTTGTGCTTCCTTGGCACTGTGAAATAGCTCTTTTGTGATCCCTTCTCTTGGAATCAGGCAATCATTAATCAAAGTTCCACACTATTTATCAATCAATGGCAGGTTTCCATAGTCTAAAGCTTTTGAATATGCATTGATATTAGGGCTAATGGATATTGTAAACTTATATTAGTACAAAATAAAAAAAAATACATTAATGCTGATGACGAGCTTCAAGAACAAAAAATGAGAGAAAAAAGAAAACTCAAATACTCTATTGCACATACAAGGAAAAAAATAAAATTAAAAAAATCAAAGATATACAATCAGTGACACAATATGTTTGCTCAAGGAAAGGCAGAATGCAAAGGTTTCTCACTCAAAAATGAGATCCATTTCCTTTTTAACTTAGAAAACAGCTTTATAAATAAAATAATAGCATAGCAGTTAATGCACATTCAAGAGGTACCCAAATCTCCAAAATCATAATAGCCCATTTAATGACAATAGTAAACAAACCTACTATCATTAGGATTCACATCAGACTCTATAGACATTGAAGTTCATGGATACTTGTCACAAGTTCTGCAGATCGAGCAAATCTTTCAACCTTAGCTGAGATAATTTTAACAAAGCCTTCATTCCAAAATTCGGCAGAAGAGCCCAGAAAAAAAATCCCTGTACTACTGATGAAAATCTTTTGGGTCTAAAATGTCCCCAAGAATCTAGATCATTCTGGTGGAAGGGTAGAGTAAGCTGAAGACTTACAAATATATATTTAAAAAAAAAACATTCAGAAGCTACTAAGCTTCATGGAGAATACTCCCTCTCAGGGGCCATTCAGGGGTACCACACATCCTAAGAAAAACTTTACCACCTCTTGATGAACCTCCCTCCTCTGTCATGAGAGTGTAACAGATGTAAAAGGCATGTCTTTATATGTCCCATCCATTGCAATGTGGAGATGAGGGCCACAATAGTGAAAATCACTTCAGAAGTCTAATTCATTTCATTTTTACAAATGCAGAGGTGGGGATTAATAATAGTGCTGTAGCACTTCACTTCAGATACTAAATGGACCCTTACCTCTTGTTCCAAACTCAGAGTTAGGCAAATGATCAGTCAGAGATAGTGGTGCTACTAGATATCTAGAAATCATTTCTGAAGGCCCCTTAAAATTAATTAAAAATTTTAGGTCATTAAATTCTCTAAAGGTTGTTAGCAGTTTGATGGAGTCCATCCATCATCATCTATGTTACAATTAACAAAGACAAATAGGCACAAAAAGCCATTTAGACAACATATAACCTTGGTGTATCTGCTGACAAACCCAGCATCCATAAGGACCTATGGTTTTTCCAATGAAAAGGGTTTGCACAAGTTGACTATGGGCTTTTACAATGGTATTTTCTCCTGTCCAGTCATAGGGAAGGTACCAATAAAGGCAATGTAACTAAATATCTAGCTAAATGGCCAAAACACAGTAACTTACAATGACATAGAGTAACAGAATATATTAGATTAGATCAATATTTGAACTTAAAATAAATTAAATCCTAAAGCAAACAATCAGCAAATACAGTATATGTGACAAGATACAGGGACTGAATTCAAGAGTCCTTTTTTTCAATTCCAATAGCTGTGTTACAGCCTTCTTCACTATCTAGAAAAGAACAAACTGACACAATTAGCAATGGAGTCTGAAAAGCTAAAAATTCACTTCCAGATTTTTTAAGGTCCCTTCCCCTCCCCAGTAACATAATCCATTTATATTCCTTTGGTCACACCTCTGGGGTTCCCCATACCCACCCTGTGCCTAGTGTGGATGAATCCCATATTGGATGTGTTACAGAGACTGAGCAGGCCAAAATGGAAAGGGGGTGTAGGGAGATGAATCTCCCTGCTGAATCTCAGGAGTACTCAAGCTAATCACAAGGGCCAGTGCACCAAGGAACAGTAGTAAGAGAAAATACCCCCAAACTATGAGCTGTGTGAGCTTGTAATGCTTTTCCAGAATGGGAGCTGTTTGAGATAGGAAACTGGGGCATGCTTGCAATTCTACTTATTGAATTGGTTGCAAATCTACTTCCTATTTGGAAGAGTAACTTCTACCCTCCCCCCAGGAGTTAAAAAAACCCATCAGGGAGTTGCTTGTTTCCCTTGCCACATGGACAGGGGGTATAGAGGGTAGAAGTGTCTCCCAAGTTAAAATCCCTTTAGAAGGCTAATTATTGCCTAAAAGAAACACCTGGGTTTTACATTCAGGTGTTAGCAATACAAGGGAAAGAGGGATTAATACTTTACCAGTCACAGCAGTAGCAACAGCAGCAGCAGCAGGAGGAGGAGAAGGATGAGGAGGAGGAGATGGAGGAGAAGGAGGAGGAGGAAGAGGAGGAGGAGTGGCAACAGCAAGGACCCAGGCAGAGGGAAGCAAGGCAGACAGGTGAAGATGCCACTACTCCTCAGAGAAGGGAAAAATTGTGGCAAGGGACTTCTTTTTTTCAAACAAATCTACTCACTAGGAATTAAGGGTTCTAACCCTACTTCTGGTCACCATGAATGTAGGGCTTAAATTAATATACAGCAATTCCAAGAATTATATTTTATAGAGCTTATTAATAATCTCTTGAAGTAGAAGGAATAACAAGGAAATAGAAAAAATGAACCTAATTATATAACAAAATTAAGACCATGTGACTAAGTTCTACTTGCCTGTTTAGGAACTCGCTCCTGGAAGAAAAGAGAGGTGGAGCTACACCAAATTTATATACTCCCTCTGTCAGCTGGTAATGTGAGGAAGAGAGTGGGATGCTAAGAATTGTAGTTCTAGGGTAGTTATATTAATTTCACACCTCTGTGATAATCTCCAACTTCTCTTTATATCTCATTTGTACTTGGTTGTTTGCATGGCATTTCTTGAATAGATTCTGAGCACCTTGAGAGTAGGGACTGTTTTTACCTTTGTGGCCTCACATTGAGCACAATGACCATCACATTGCAGTCAATTAATAAATGATGATAAGCTTGACTTTATTAAATAATCATACAGAAACCTGCATTTCCAAAATGGCACATCATAGGGTAAAAACTTAAGCAAGCTGTATGCCAGATGACTTGAGTTCAAGTTCCTTCACTTCTACTTGTTAGCTAGGAGACCAAGGATTAATCTTTGTTCTGCATGAGTCTCAGTTTTTTCATTCAGAAAACTGGGACAATAATAATGCATGAGTTTTTAAAACCACTTGAAATAATATATGCAAGAAGATAATATGATATAAATTTCTATTATTATTGTCATGATCATTCGATTAAGTAGGAGTGTCTTTCATTGTGTAACTACTTTAAAAAATATTGGTTCAGGACAGCTACTTTATTTTGCTCATTGGCTAGAGAATGAGGCCTAGAGAAAAGAGGTCCTGGGTTCAAATATGACCTCAGATATGTGACCCTGGGCAGGTCATTTAACCCCAGCTGCCTAGCCCTTCTACTCTTCTTATTGGAATCTCTATTTAGTACCCATTCTAAGATAGAAGATAAAGATTTTTTAAAGTATTGGTCTGAAGAATTCTTTGCGTCTCTTCTCCTCTAATAGATAGTAAGCTCCTTGAGGGAAGGAGCTGTGTGATGTTTATGTTTGTATATTCTAATGGTATAGCATAGTCCTTTTTTGCTGCCACCAATGAGCAGAGAAGAAAAATTAATTCAATGAATGGATGTGAGGATTACTTAATGCATTCAGGTATCTGTGTTTTCATTGAAATTATTCAGGAACTTATTGGTTATATAAAATTAGTTATCCTAAGTGAAATAGAATAAAGGGAGAAAGAATAGAGGATTTTAGGACTTTAGACCCAAGTATCTAAAGAAGAAAGAAAAAGACTCTATTTTTCTTTCCATATTTAGCTTTATCCACATCTCTACCACCATCCCCCCCATTCCACAAATGGGAGGAGCTAAGTAAGGGGATTTTTCTGTAAACAGGCAGGTGCTCCCCAGCCTTGAGGAAGTATCTTTATAAGTGGCTCATCCATTTCCACTCCTGTTTTCAGATGAAACTGTTTCTGGCACCTGAGTTAAGATAATTAAGAAGGAACCTTCCTTGGATGGTCAAGTAGTTTCTTTTTCCATTTCTGCTTTTCTTTGAGGGTTCAACAAACCATAAAAAGAACATCATCAAGAACATTCATGTCCCATTGTATGTAGTGTAAACTCCATTCACCAGGACTGTCCAGTGGATAAGGCCTAGTATTCTGTTTTGGATAGGAAAACAAATTTGTCAAATATATGCCTTCCAACCATATCCTTGAATATCTTCTGCTTAATTTTCCAAATCCATTCTACATTCATCACTAACATGTATAATGATGATCTCTAAGACCACAATACACACAAAATGAGTCAAAAAGAGATTCCTTGCCATTCATCAGGTTGTACTTACAAAAGCAGAATTTTTTTTCATATATTCTAGGTAGGTTTTTTTAAAGGTTTTTTTATGTAGAAACAAATTCAGTAAATGTATTATTTTTGTTTTCTGTTTTATACTCAATAAACACAGAATTGTTGAGGAAGCACTCACTGTTTGCCTTGTAAGAGGTTTTCAACCAATGGGAAAGGAACATTGAATTTGGAGATAGAACACTTGTGATTGAATTTTGGTGCAGATATTTCTGGTACATGGTTGACCCTGTATAGGTTACGTCACCCTTGGAACCTTAGTTTCCTCATCTCTTAAAAAAAGGATAATACTACATACATTAAATATTTCATAGATTTTCTATGGGAAATAATCTGTGTAGAACTTGTGGTATTATAATAATATGAGCTATTATACTTATTCACTTAACCAGAAAATCTAATCAGCCATAGCCCCCCAAGCATTCTAGATAATTAAGTCTATGTTATCAAAGCACAATGTTCTGCTGAGTAATTTTCACAGACTCATTAATTTATTTCTTACCTGTAGAATTAATTTAACTTTTGTAATTATTACTTGAGAATTGATTCTTTCATCAGTGCAGAAGTTCTCTACACAGAGGCAAATTCTCACCTCTCCATACATTAACGGATTGTTTAAACAACTGCTGTGATGACACCCCTTAAAATAAAGCTAGAAAATCATCCACTTGTAAGTGAAAGTTCTAGTGACCGGACTATTTAAGGGTAAATAGGTTATTTCCTCTGTAACAATAACAGAGTCATTTTCTGGGCCTATAATCAAAAGTTTCTAACTTTTTTTAAAAAACTAAAAAACATGGGCCTCACTGATGTCACCTTCTAGAATTCAGGATCAATTTGACCCTAGAAAGAGACTTTGAAGGAGGAATTTAATGAAGGTTACTAATGATATTTATTTATATAGCCTTTCATAGCTTGTAAAGAATTTTCCTTTTTAAAATCCTGTGAGTATGACTTTCCATACGGTGCTGGTACATGATCTGAAAAAAAGACAAACACAGAAAAGAAAAATGAAACAGTATACACAGGCCCCCTTCAAACCTGATCTGCTTTAAACTCATCTAAAAAACAAAAATTAAGCCTTGATTTGTTACCATTTTGTTGAATTGTTAGGTGTTGATGCTCACACTGCAAATTTAATAACCAGTTCACCCAAACTGTTTAGTGCTTGTTCCAACACATCTCTGCCATTTTTTTCATTTGGGCAGACAAAGCCACTGAAAGTCAGGCAATTACGTAGTTTGGCCAGTCAAAATATGGGCTGAGTTTGATCTTGAATTCAAAGAAGGTCTCCTTACTGCTTCATTGAGTTCTGTTTTTGTTTTTTCTCTTATGTTTCATTATCTTTCTACTTTTCCTACTTTATGAATAGTGGTCATTTTGTAAAAACGGTAGTTAAAATTAAAGAGCTAATTGGTTTTCTATGATCTGGGCCATCAAGACAAAACATCAAAAGATAATAATGATTTTTTTAAGAACCTTGAGTTTATGCCTTATGAAAATTGGCTGAAGTAAATGGGAGTATTTTGAGATGAAATTGGGTTTAAGTGAGGAGAGGGGATGACACCTGACTTCAAATATTTGAAGGTATTCCTATTCAAATAGGTTTATAATTGTAAAATGTTAAAAAAATATATATAATAGGCTTTGCAAACTTTAAAGAAAGGAAAGGACCAAATATTTATTAAGTGTCTGCTATCCTTGCAAATATTATCTAATTTGATTGTCACAACAACCTATTATTATCCCCAATTTTGCAATTTATGAAACCAAAGCAGACAGAGATGAAATGATTTGCCCTTTATCACACAACTAGTAAGTATCTCAGGTTATATTTGAATTTAGTTCTTCCTTTTTCTAGACCCAGAATGTTATTCAATTTGAACTATGTAAATATAAATCATTATTATTGCTCTTTATCATCATCATCATTCTGTTGGGTTTTACAGAATAGAATGAGAAGAAATAGTTGGAAGGTAGAAGTTGCCAAAAAGTCAATTGAGGAACAATATTAAGAAGTATTTTTTTTCTAAAAATAATTAAACTGATAGAAAAGTGTAATGGAGTGTTAAGAATAAAATGATGATTTGCTGGGTATTTGTAGAAAGAATAGTTTTTCAGGTATTGGTTATACTCAATAGCCTCTAAATTCCCTTCCAGTTCTGAGATTCTATGATATTATTATTCTCTTTATGTTAAGCAACAACTAAAAAATTTCAGACTAGGAGCAACTATTTGGCTCAGTGGATAGAAAGTCAGGCCTGATGATGAGAAATCCTAGGTTCAAATTTGACTTCACATACTTCCTAGTTATTTAGTTGTTATTTTAAAGTATTGAATACTATAGTTGATATCTATAGTGCTTGCTTATTTGTGGTACCTTTTAACATAATAGCGTTTCCCTGTTTATTTCTTTTGATTATATCTATTTTAACTTAAATTTTGTAAAATATCATAATTTCTATCTCTGCTTTCTTTATATCAGCTGAGGCAGAATGTATTGTGCTCCAGAATTTGCTTTTTTACTCTATGCATGTCTCATTTTCTAATGTATGTCTTATAAACAACATATTGTCTCATTTTGATTTTTGATCCATTTTGCTATCCATTTTCATTTTGTGGGTGAATTCATCCCATTTACATTAAAAGGCAAAATTATTAGTTATGTATTTCTCTCTCTCCTGTTTTACCTTATTGTCTTTTTCCTCTCTTTTCACCATTCCTCCTCAGAAGTCTAATGTTTTCTGTTCACTACCCCTCTAATTTGCATACCATCTCAGAAACCTTCACTGGTCCTCTTCTTCTGCTTTCCTAGTTCTAAATTGGCTCACCTTACTAAATGTTACTCCTTTTTCTCTTCCCCCTTACCTCTCCATTTTTTCTACTTGTCTTTCCAAAAGTTTTTTCCTTATTCTCTCAACCATCTAAATAAATTGGAGATGTAATTATATGACAAAAAATAATACTGGGGGACTTTAATTTTCTTCCCTCAAAAGTAAATAAGTCAAAACAAAAATAATAAGGAAGAATTCAAAGAGATGAATGGAATCTTAGATGAGTTAAATATGACAACTATCTGGAGATAATTGTATTAGAAAAGGAAGGAATATACCTTCTTTTTAGTAGTATATTGTACCTATACAAAAATTTACTATATTTTAGGGTACAAAAACATTATAGTTAAATGTAGAAAAGCAGAAACATTAAACACATCATTTTCAGACCATAATGTAATCAAAATTATGTATAATAAGGAACCATAGAAATGAAAGATAAAAACTAAGTGGAGACTAAATAACTAAATCTTAAAGATGGAATGGATTTAAGAATAAATCATAGACACAATAAACAATTTTATAAAATTCATGAGTTCCATTTAAAAAATTTAACAAAATAATTATGAGATAAGATATCAAAATATATTGGATACAGCAAAATTAATTAGAATAAAATTTGTATCTCTGAATTTTATATTAATAAAATTGAGAAAGAAAACTCAATGAATTATGAATGCAATTTAAAAACTAGAAAACAATGATTTAAAATCCTCAATTAAACATCAAATTAGAAATCCTAAAAATTAAAGGTGATATCAGTAAAGTTGAAAGTAAGGAAAACATTAATCAACAAATAAATCTAGAAACTGGTTTTATGAAAAATCAACAAAACAGATATATTATAAAAAGAATAAAACTAAATCATTAGCATTAAAGATGAAAAAGCTAAATATACCATCAATGAAAATAAAATTACAATAAGTATCAGGAATTATTTTGCTCAAAATTATGCAAAAATTTTGAACAATGTATAAGAAATGAAAAAACAATTTAAAACTGCCTAGAGGATAAAATAGAATATTTAAATAAACATTTTAGAAAAAGAAATTGAACAGACCATTAATGTATCTAATAAGAAAATAAGCCTCAAGACTAAACTGATTTACAAGTGAATTCTCACAAACTTTTAAAAATCACCTAATTCATATTAAATAAATTAATTGAAATAACAGATAAAGAAAGAATTTTAATAAATTCATTTTATGAAACAATTATTATGCTGATAACTAAAGCAGGATGAGCAAAAACAGAGAAAGAAAATTATAGACAAATTCATTAATGAATATGGATGAAAAAGTACTAAATAAAATATTAACAAGGGGACTATATAATAATGCATCACAAATATTATACATTATGACCAAATAGGATTTATACCAGGAAAACAGGCATTGTTTTTTAGATAGAAAGCTATCAACACAATAGATTATATTAATAACAACAATAGCAAAAATAATTATATCAATATATGTAGAGTAAGCCTTTGGGAAAATACAATACTCATTATTTTTAAAAGCACTGGAAAGTATAAGTGTAAAAAGATTTTTTTCTTAAAATAATATTAAAGCACCTATCTAAAACTGACAAAAGATATTATTTGTAAAAGGGATAATATAGAAGCCTTTCCAATAAAATTAGAAGTGAAACAAGGGTGCTCAATATTATTAAACATAGTAATAGAAATGTTAGCAAAAGCAATAAGAGAAGAAAAAATGAAGCAATCAGAATGCACAGATATAATAAAACTATCTGTTTGCTGATGACATGATGACATATATGAAAAAACTTGAGAGATTCACCAAAAAATTGAGACTACCAATAATTTGGGCAAAATAGGATGACATAAAATAAATGCAGATAAATCATCAGTATTTGTTACATTACAAAGATCGACAGGAAGAAAGAGAAAGAGATCTTACATTTAACATTACCACAGATAGAATAAAGTACCTGGCAGTAAGACTCTCAAAACAAGTCAAGAAACTATATGAACTTTTTACATAGTCAAATCTAAAGAACAGGAAAAATATTAATTGTTCATGGATAGGTAGAGCCAATATAATTAAAATAATGATTCTACAAAAAACTAATGTACTTATTCAATGCTATACCAATTAAATTTCCAATAAATTATTTTATTGTGCTTAAAATTAACAAAACTCATTTGGAAGAATAAGATAATAATTAATGAAAAAAATATAATGGAAAGTGGTCTAGCAGTACCAGATTTTTAAACTGTAATATAGAACAATAATTATCAAAATTGTCTAGTAATGGTTAAGAAATAGATAGATCATTCATAAGCAGAGGACAAACTGTGGGAGTAGAAACACCGAGGAAAAGCAACTGCCTGACTACAGTGGTTGAGGTGACAGGTCAGAGGAGAGACTCTGAATGAACACTCTAATGCAAATACTAACAACATGGCAATGGGTTCGAATCAAGAACACATGTGATACCCAGTGGAATCACACGTTGGCTATGGGGAGGGGGAGGAAAAGAAAATGATCTTTGTCTCTAATGAATAATGCTTGGAAATTATCAAATAAAATATTATTTAAAGAAAAAAAAGAAATAGATCAGTGGAAAAAGTAGGGACATACAACAAACAGTAGGAAGAGACTATATAAGTTTGTCTTTGATAAAAGCAAACATTAAAGTTATTGGAATAACAAATTACTATGTGGTTAAAAATTATTGGGACAACTGGAAGGGGTCAGAAACTAAGTATAGATCAATATTTTATACTATTCACTAATATAAAAACAAAATAGATATATGATCTAGACATAAAGGTAGATACAAGTAAATTATAAAACTGGGAACATATTACCTAATGAATTTATGGATAGAAGAGGGCTATATGAGCAATATGAAACATAAAATGGTTAATTTTGTTATATTAAATTGAAGTTTTTATATAAATAAAACAAATGTTGCCAAGATTAGGAGGAAAGCAGAAAATTGGGAAAAATGTTTGTAGATAACCTCTAAAATAGAGGTTTCATATCTAAAATACTCAGAGAACTTAGTCAAATTTATGAGAATAAGAGTCATCTCCCAATTATAAAACTGGCAAAACATAAGATGAGATAGTTTTTGATTGAAGCAATCAAAGCCATCTATTGATATATGAAAAAGTGCTCATCACTACTGTTTAAAGAAATGCGAACCAAAACAATTCTGAGATATCATCTCAGACCCATTAGATGCCATAAAATGACAAATGCTGAAGGGAATGTAGAAAAACAGAAACCCTTATAAACTGTTGGTGAAACTGAACCAATTCAACCATTTTGGAGAACAATTTGGAATTATACTTAGAGAGTTATAAAACTGTTTTGTATAACCTTAGACCCAGCAATACTACTGCATCTGTTTTTTTTTTTCTTTCTGGAAAGTCAAAGGAAAAGGAAAATAACTTATATGTACTAAAGTATTCATAGCAGCTCTCTTTGTGGTGGCAAAGAACGGACAGTTGAAGGGATGTCCATTAATTGGGGAATGGCTAAACAAATTGTTGTATATGATTATGATGCAATACTACTGTGCCATAAGAAATAGCAAGTAAATTAATTAAAAACAAAACAAAACAAAAACAAACTTGGAAAGAACTTCAAAGGAAAAGGAACAGCAAAATGAATAGAATCAAGAAAATATCACATACAGCTACAGATCTAATACTTGAAGAAAAAAAATGTGAATGTTACCTCCAGAGAGGGAACAAAGAGGTGGAAACACGAAAGATACAATTTGTATGAACATGTTTGTCTCCTGGATGATGCCTTCTGTGATGAGGGAAAGATGAGAGATGTTGGGACACATATGGATACATCTGTTAATAAAAAATAATAAAATTGTGTTTGGAGGAAAATCAAGGAAAAAAAGGGAAGAGAAGGCATTCTAGATAGTAGTTGAAAGAAGAAAAGACTATCTGTTCAGTATCAATATCCAACTTATAAGAGGTAATATTTGTAAAGCACTTAGCACAGTGCATGACACATAGTAGATAGTTAATACTTATTCTCTTTAGTTTCTTCTTTATAATAGGAATCTTTTGTGTTTTGATATTATACTACAAATTAAATCCACATTTTAAACTGCCTTGTTGGAAAGAGTTCTCAAACTGATGAAATCTTAGATCTGTTGAAATATAAAACATATATCATAGCTGCCTCTAGTAGATTGCAAGTTATTTCTTTGAGAGGTGGTATTGTGTTGTATTATTATTTCTTCCCTGATAAGAGGCTATGTGGTATATCAAGAATGGGTCTCAAAATCAAGAAGACCTAGATCCTCTCTTTGACATAAACTGTGTAACCCTGGGCCTCTTAAATTCTCAGTGTTCTGAAAAACTCTTGAAGATTCTGAGTAGCTGAGAAGAGGCTGAACTTCACTGAGAGAGGGTCTTACTAGAGAAGGTCATAGGTTCAGTCTTTAACTCCTATCTCTTTGTCTTTTTATTTTCTCCAGTATGTAACAGAATATTGGATGCTTGTACAGTAGATACTTGATGAATGAATGATACAAATTAACAATGATTATATTAAACTATTCCAATACTCCATGAAAAGGAGTAGGTGTGGGGAGGGTTTAGGCATAGGCAATGGTTTACATGAAACTTCTATTTTTTTGCCTTCCTTTTATTCCTAAATTTCTAGGAATAAACATCTACTTTATCAGAGATGAGGAAGAGATTGCTAGATAGGACATTCCAAGGTCACAATGACCTCTTAATTTCCAAATCCAATATATCAGAATGACCTTTCCACCATCTTCAATCTCCTTGACTTAAAAAATATTTTATTGCTATCTTTTGCTTAAGAATTGCCTGGATTTTTCTCCTCCATTTTCCCTTCTCCAGAGAACTATTCTTTATAACCAAGATTTTTAAAAATAGAGAGTAAAAGTAAGAAAAAAAATCAGCAAAATTGATCAATACATAAAAAGTCTAACATATGCAGAACACTTCCCTTATATTTGTAAATTCTCTTCAACCTTCTAAAAGGTTTTATGATGTTGTTTGTTTTTATAATACTTTTTTAAAAATATGCCATTCCTCATAACACTACCCAGTCAATCTTGCCTTCTAATGAAAATTTTAGAAGTGGTCAGATTGGTAAAACCAACCAATATATGAACCAAGCCTGATGATATTTATAGCATTCCATAGCCATTGTCCCAGAACTCTTCAAAGAAAGAAGAGAGGTGGAGTTCTTTTTTCTTTTCTTCTCAAAGACCAAGATTAGTTATTAAAATCACACAACCTTGAAATCTGAGCAGCTAAGTGAGGAAGAGTATAGCTTGCTGGATTTGGTCAAGAAGATCTGGGTTCAATTAGAGCTTCAGATATTTACTAGGTATGTGATTCTGGGCAAGCCACTTATCATCTCTATGCTTCAGTTTCTCTCATCTGTAAAAATGGGATAATAATAGTACCTGATAAGCCAGAGTATTTCTGAGAATCCAACAATATAACCTGTGTAAAGTGCTTTAAAAACTCTAAAGAGCTATATAAAAATTTCTACTATTATTAGAACTAATTTTCCTCGTCCTTCCTTTTACATCATTGAAGTCACTCTATATATTGTTTTTCTGATGCCATTCAATGAAATGAGCATCTGTTCATGCCCTCTAATGTTTCTACACATTTTTATATTATTTCTTTTATCAAGCAATATTTGATTACATCAATACATTGTCTTTCTCCATTGGATTGTGAGATCCTTGAGGTCAGACCTTATCTTTTGTCTTTCTTTTGTATCTTTAGTGTTTAGCACAGTACCTGGCATGTGTTAGACTGTTTAACAAATGTTTATTAACTGACTGGTTGACCCATAGGTACCACTAACTAAGTACTGTGAAGATTGGATTTAGTTATCTCCTGATTGTAACATTGAAGATACTTAGCTCTTTCTTTATTGTGAAGCTAGAATTGTAAGTACAATCTATTTTTAGATTTTAACTATAAAAAGGTGTTAAGTAACTACAAAAGGTGAGCTTACCAAAAGAGGTGTTAAGTAACCCAAAAAGATATAATCTAACCAGAGAAAGTGAGAACTAAAGAATGGACAGTCCTGGAGAAAATCTAACCAAAGAAGGTGAGAACTAAAGAATGGACAGTCCTAGAGAAAAGTGTCTGTTGTGATTGGTAGACATGAAATTTGGGGGAGGTGACACAAGAGAAAATGATCTTTAAAAACAGAACAAAAAAAGCAGAAGGGATTCATCTCATTCCAATTCATTTGAATCTGGATCATTCATTCAGATTCAGACATTGGGATAGTCATTCAGAGATTTGGGCACTGACTCAGAGGAGCGACTGGAAGACAGACCTTTGAGGAGGGACTGGAAGTCAGATACCCAGACTTCTTTTAGACTGTCACCATTGGTGAGTGAAAAGCTGACTTAGTGACCCCACCTTTCTGAAGGTGTGAAGCCCCCAGGTAAGGCCCATCTTCTTGAGACTCTCTTCACCTGGCTGAGGCTTAAAGATTCTAACTGGTATCAGAAGAAGCCAGAGTTTTCTCTCTCTCTCTTTCATTCCTTAATATCTTCCTTCTATTGTAAATATTGTAAATAAATTACCATAAATTCCATTTACTTTAGTAATTCATTTTGGGATTTAGAAATTAAATCCCTGGCAACCACCAATATAAATATTCAGAGTCCAACCACAATTAATTTTAACAGTACTCTCCTTTCTCCCTGAATAAGTATTTCCTTGTTACTCTTTACTATCTGATTGCAGCAGTTATTCCTTTATAATAGGGAGAAATAAGCACTAAGTAAGATTCCTGTTACCCTTTTGCTTTGGTCTGGAAAGAGGTGTTACAAAAGAATATGTACATATAATTTATCTATAAATAAAGATGTATGGGAGTGCTTTAGAAAATTTAACCGAGACCTACCTGAAATTATGAAAAGCAAAATGAGTGAACCAAATGAATAGTTACAGAATTAATGTTTGAAGAATAACTTGTTAATGTCCAACTGCAGAGAAAGAACTGATAAATAGAATCACAAGGTAGGTTTATATAGACATCTTGTGTATATATGTGTGTGTGAACTGATAATTTTTCTAGTGACAGGAGTGGAGGGAGGAAGATTCCTGGGAAGTTTGATGTAACTAATAACAAGTAAAATTTTAAAAGAATAAAAAATAAAATTAATATTTAATGGAGAGATGTGTATGAACAACATTTCAAGTCTATAGTGGATAGTATCAAATGCAAATTATATTCACCAGCTAATGTCTGCCTTTGTTTTTTTGTCATCATGTTCTTCTCATGGTATCCCTAGATGTGGAGCTAGTAGTCTTTGAACCATAATGAGGAGGAAATATGTTCTTCTCTCCCCAGAGGTAGTGCCCTGGAGAAAAGATCTGGTAACTCTACTTACACATCTGGCATCAGGTAAAGACATGTCTTAGGTAAGTGACAGAATTTGAATTCAACCTCAAATTCAATGTTTTTTCATTATATCTATAATTCCAAGGAAGATCATCCTAACAATTAGAGACATTCAAAAGTGAAATGGACACCCTGAGGGGTTGTGGTTTTTCCACTGCCAAATGTGTTCAAACAAAATTCAAATGATCATTTCTTAGGGATATAGAAATGATTTTTTAAAAACCCTTACCTACTTTCTTAGAATTGATACTAAGTATTTGTTCAAAGGCAGAAGATTGAAGGCTAGGCAATTAGGGTTAATTGGTTTGCCCAGGATTATACAGCTAGAATGTGTCTGAGATAAAATTTGAACCCAGGATCTTCTGTCTCCAGGCTTGGCTCTCTATCCACTGAGCAACCTAGCTGCCCCTATTGAGATGATTTCTGAATAGTACCAGTTAGAGTTAATGAACATTGAGCTGTTATTCAGCAAATCTTTGCAAGAATTCTCAAAATCCCAGTTAACCTCAATTCTCAGATTCCTAATTTGGTGCCTTTTCTCCCAGGACAACATCCTGATTTCCCTTTGACAGATACACAAAACCAGTAGATTTTGATTGAAAATGGGGAGAGGTTGGACAATTTCATGCCATGGAGAGCATGTCTTATAGAGTATGGGGGTGAATGGGGAGAGATACAGCATTTAGGCACTGCTTTTTAGGAAAATAGAAATTGAAAAGGATCCAGAAGTCATGGGGGGGGGGGGGGGCAGAGAAAAGCATGGAGGGAGTATTAACAATATCTAAGATTACCCAGGAACTTGGTCATTGGTTTCCTGAACTGCAACACCCACAGGGGCGGGGAGGGGTGGAACTGAGAATTGGAAGACAAAGCATCAGTGATGAAGGATTGCTACTCTATATCCTTTGTCTTCTGTCTTTTCTCCTTTTGAATCTCTTTAATTGATTCCTCTGTTGGAGACAGCCTGTATTACTATCCCATCTAAGTTTCCTATCTAAGCAGTACTTGACCACTGAGCATAAAAGCCTTATGGGAAAGGGACTGCTTTTGGAAATAGCCAATCAGGTAGGGGAGTTGAATTAATGTGGGGGCTGTGCTTGACTAAAAACAAAATAATAAAAAGTCCTCCTTTCTTCACTCTCAATATTAGAAAGTATTCATTTTATATTTACTTATTTAAGAGAATTGTGACTTTTCTGGTTGTGTCTGGATCCTCAATGCCTAACTTTGTGACTAGCACACAGTATGAAATTAAGAAATGCAATTTGTCTGCACCTCTGACTCTAGAGTCCAAGGGAACATTGACAAAGCTCTCCAGCTTCATCTAGCTATGTTTTAGCCTCCCTGTCTGATTCATAGATGAGTCTTCTCTGCAATTTCCCCATGGAACATGGTAATCAACCAGAGTTCATAATAATGCTTCTTACCAAAAGGTTGCTCAGTGAGATTTGAATCAACGAATAATTTTGTGTCCAGGACAAACAGCAGATGCTTCTGGGTGAGCCAGTGGGAATATTTAGGGCTGCTTCTTTTTTTATTATTTCTTTTTTTATTTTACGGGAACACTAAATATAGGCTGTGCTTTCAAGTTAATTTCTTGAGTAAAACACAGCTTCCTGCTTTCTCTGAAAAGGTACATGAACTCTTTGCTGGGAGGCCACTCACTTAACCAGGGGGCCCCTACAACTGCCATTCACAGGCAGCAATTCAGAAGGTAACAGGTACAACTAGTTTTTCAAGCAACCCTTGAAATTCTTCCTATGTTACCCAAAGAAGGGTCTCTATCACTAGAATAAGGCTTTTCTGACATATCTATAACCACATACCCCATTATTTTTTGGTATCTACACACATTGCATTGGAGTGTAGTGGTAGGTTGGTCTTTATTTTTTTTTTATAGGGCATAGGGATTGTTTATAAATCATCAGTTAAAAAATCTTACTCCGTAGACTTTGTCTAAATTATTTACCCCCAAAATGTATTAACTAGTTCAAGGCCATAGACTGAACCTTGAGCAATTCAGCCAATAAGTTCCCTGCAAGCTGGCATTGACTCACTTTATACATTTCAATTCAGTCTTTTAGGCATTTCTGTTAGTACCCTTGGATTCATAGTTGCAAGGAACTTAAGGTGCCATCTAACCAAACCCAGTCATTTTACAGATGAGAAAACTGAGACCAAGTGAGATTAAATAACTTGAGAAAGAGAAGAGGAGAAGCATTTATATAGCTCCTACTTTGTGCCAGGCTCTGTACTAAGCAGTACAAATTTACAAATACTATCTCATTTTATCCTCAAAACAGAGCTGTGAGGTAGATGCAATTATTAACCCCACTTTAGAGCTAAGGAAACAGATGGACAGAGTGTACACAACTTACCTAGATTTACCCAGCTAGTAAATGTTGGATGGCAGATTTGATCCCTTCTCAGGTCTTCCTTACTTCAGACCCAGCAGCCAGTATTTAAACTTGGTTCTTCTGAGTCCAGAGCCAGTGTTCTTTCTACATATAGATCATATAGTATAATTCCAGTATGTCCAGAAGAAAGACATGAACAACTTGGACAGGCGATTCACTGAAATCTAGATATACTATATTGGCAACATTCTTCTGATATCCTAATTTATCAAACTTGTCAAAAAAGGAAATGAGCATGACCTATTCTTGATGATTGCAAATTGGCCTTTACTAATCTCTGCTTCATCTCTAAGTGCTTACCAATTTGCCTTTAATAACAGGCTATAGAATATTGTGATAATTTTAAGTGAAGTGAATCATTTATTAAGGTCTTACTATGTGTTTAGGCACTGTGCAAAGTGCTAGGGATAAAAAGACAGGCAAAAATAAGTCTCCAATCTCAAGGAACTCATAATCCTGAACTGCCTCTACCCATTCTCTTCTTTTTGAAAGTTGCCCTTCTCTTTTTTTATGGTTCCTTCCCCATTTTCCACAATATTTCAAAGATAACTACCAAGGGTCCAGCAATCACATTTAGTGAAAACTGTATTTTCCCCAAAATTTTTACAAACCATATATTTAGTAGACATTCTAGATTTTTTAAAGGATTTAATTCAAAGTAATAACAATATTTCTGAGCCTATTGTCCTCACCTTTGCATTTTGAAAATCAGGATAGTATTTACCAATGGTCAGTCAGTTGTCAATTCTACTATTTTTCATATTTTCTCAAAGATTTCCAAAAATTAATATGAGATAATATTCATAATATTTTAAACATTCTTATGTCTTGATCCAATGCCTTTAAATCAATTGTAACAAGGTTTTATTAACCATCATATTTTATTTGGGACTTCAATTTCTTTCTTTTTTAAATGATTTAGTCTACTCTATAACATGAATGCCACTTTCATTGCTGAAAGAAATGAAAAATATCAAAAGGCACAGAATGCCCAACTTGGAGGAGGCAGATGTCACCAAGTCTAACATGCTGTTTGAATTATGAATTCCCTCTACAATATAACAGTCAGACAAGTGGTTATCCAGCCTAGTCTTGAAGATCTCCAATAATAGGAAACTCCCTCCCTCATGAGTCAGCTCATTTTATCCTTAAGCATCCTTATTTGTTAACAAAGCTACTGTTTATGTTGCAAATAAATCTGCCTCCCAGTAACTTCCATCCATTGATCCAAGTTTTGCCCTAGGGAGATCACTGTACATAGATAGGATCTAAATTAGTTACAGCCACACTCTTAAATTGTTACTGGAAAAAAAATTAAAATGTATGACAGTAGCCCCTAGAGTATAATGCCTTTCTTAAAACTAGAAGAATACCAAGAAACTCTGTATAATGCAGGGTAAAGAAGAATATTAGACCTTGAACATAGCCTCTATCTTCTGTCATTTCTTTTATGAATTGCATCTTATATAGCTATGATTTATATCATGCTTACTCCACACCAAACTCTTTACAATTATCTTATTTGATTCTCACCATAATCCCAGAAGGTGGTTGCAATCATTGTCTTCACTTTACAGATGGGGAAATTGCAACAGAGGTTAAGTGATTTGCACATGATCATACATCTATTAAATGTTAGGAAGCTTTGAACTAAGATCTTTCTGATTCTGGGCCCAGAGCTGTATCCAATGTACATCTAGTTATTTCAGGTATTTGTAATCGTAATCCTGGGATTTTTAGTTTTTGGATTTCTTTTAGGAGGTGATTAGCATATATTCTTTTAATTTCTAGTTTCTCCTCTTGCTCACAATCATGAGGGTAGTTTTTCCTAATAATTTCTTTCAATAGTCCAGTTTATTAATTCTTAAGTCATCTCTCATGGATCTATTTTTCAGTCATTTATTTTTCCAGTGAGAGATTTCAAAATGTCTTCTATTTTTTCATTCTTTTGATTTTGTTTTATTGTTTCCTGCTGTCTCGTGAATTTATTAGCTTCCATTAGTCCAATTCTAATTTTTAGGAAACTGTTTTCTTCTTTGAGGCTTTGTACTTTAGTTCTTAGGGAGTTCTTTTCCTGTTTGAGGTATTGTGTTTCCTTTTTTAGGGCATTGTTTTCTCAGTAAATTGTTGTTCTAAGCTGTTGATTTTTTCCATCATTCTTTTTTTCTAATTTTTCTTCTAAGTTTCTTATTATTTGTTTTCTGCCCTTTGGATATCTTCCATGGATTCATATTGGGCTTGACATCTTTTCCAATTTTCCTTTGAGACTTTATGTATTTTCATTTTTGTATTACCATCCTCTTCTGAGGTTATATTTTAGTTATTTCTTATTGAAATATTTTTTCTAGCATCAAGCTTTTTCTCTGTCTTTGTTTATTTTATAGTTATCCCCTCCCCCCTTTATTTTGTCTATATGCTGAAGCTTACCAAAATCCCTGGTGTTGAGAGAAATAGTACTATTCAGCACTTGGACTGTCCTTGGGATCAGCTCAGCTGTCTGAGTCTTAGATTGAGCACTCTGTAGAAGTGGTCTGGTTGGTGTGCTGTGTGAAGATTCAGTTCTGCTGGTTCAAGTTGAGTTTTGCCCATGCTGCCAAAACTGGACATTGTTGGACTGAGTTCCTCCCATTGTGGCCTGGGCTGGTTTTCACTCTATCTCTATTCTGGCTAGATTATGCAGGTCCACTTTACTCCCACTTCTTCTTATTATTATATTGCCTTAGTCAGGCTTTGCTCTTACCCTGCTATGGCTGGACCTAGCCAGTTATTCTCTTTATCCTTTTGCTTGGGCTATATTGTGTCCAAATTCCACTGAGGCTTGTTCAATGCTCCTTCTTCATAACCTATCCCTCATTACTGTCTCTCCAAGTTGTTCTGAGCCAGAGAACTGCTTCACCCCTTCTTCTGTTGCTTCTGCCTCTCCAGTATTAATTTTGAAGAGTTTTATTCTTCTGTGTTCATTTGGAATATTGCTGGTGAGCTTCAGGTGTTTCTTCTTTTTGCATCTTGGTCTGATCTGTTGCTGCCAAACTATAAAAATGTGCTCCAGGTATTTGTATATACAAGTTAAATTATCTACCCTATATCTATTTCTCTGTGTCTGTTTCTCTTTCCCCAAATATATACACATATTTTTATATTATGCCCACAAACATATGTGCACACATTTACATTAGTATATGATAATCATGTAAAAATGTTACTTTCTTTTTACTTTTTTTAAGGTGCCTAAATCTCATGGTGCCATATTAAATAGTACAGTAATTCATTTCAATGCTTCTAAATAATACAATTAATCTATGATTTCATTGGTGTGAATATTCCCCCAACATATTCTGAGTTGCACTGTTGTTGTTTTAAACCATTATGGGTTCGTCAAATTTCTGGTAATGAATCCTTGCAAATAAGTTTGTTTTTTAGATGAAAGTAGGTTATTGATTCCATATTAAAATTTTCTAATATCATAGAATAGTTCTGAGATTGTGTCTTAAACTTCCAAGAAGTATAGTCACCTCCATGAAATAATGGATTAGAAGGGGCAGCTGAGTGACTCAGTGGATCGAGAGTCAGGCCCAGACACAGCAGGTTATAAGACATGTAAACAAATATATGTCAACAAGATACATAGAGGATCAACTGGAGATGATTTCAACAAGAAGTCATTGACTAGGAAAAGGAGGACCAGGACAATGCCAGCTGAAGGATATTGCTCAAGATTTATTTGTTGATTCAAAGATAACTTGGAATCTCTGTTGCTGAGGGAGTTCTCACTAGAAGTTCCCTATGCTGAAAAACCATAGATTCTTCTTATAGTAATATGTATGCTGGCATATACAGGTACATCTATTCTTTTCTAGTTCATAAAATAAGATATAAGAGTGGAAGAGTTCTCCACAGGTCACTTAGTTCAACCTCTTGACTAAAGCATATATTATCCTTGATATATATATATATAAATATATATATAAGCACATATCTATTTTTTCAGCCAATGTGTAGCCATCAGTGAAGATCAAAAAACTTCAGTCACATACTCCCAGCAATTTCACTGCACAATTTTTTAACTCAGAGTTGAAACAAAACTGGAAGCAAAGAGGAATGCGTGCCTCAATAAGTTTAGTAATTGCTCCTTGACCTTGTTACAAAGTGCTTCTTTGCTGCTTCTGTTCCAACCAGAACCAATCCCCTTCATCAATAAGCAGGTATAATAAATAACAGTCCACTTCAGTGAAGTGAAAATGCTTTCCCCTCTGCACTTTTAAATTTTGTTAAACTTGTCATTTTACCAAGTACTTTGCATCAGAATATTTTACTAATCCTTTCTTTCTGCCACCATGGTAACTTAAATTTTAAGATTAGAATGTTATTTTTCCTTCTTTTTTTAAGTGAAGGAATTTCAAGGTTTTGACTACAGTACTAGAAATAGTCTGCTGCCAGAGACCAAACTATATAACTACCCATAGACTCATCAGCAGCAGGCTGGACTTTAGGTGATTAATTCTTTTCACCCTGGTCACCAAAGGAACAAAGAAAAAAATGGCTTGCAGTTCTGTAAATCTCCCTTTTATTTCTATATTATTTTTATACTATTATAATTATATATAATATAATAAATATTATTATAATTTTTTTCTACAATAATGGTTGTGGAGAGGTTAAAAATGGACAGGAGATGCAAAGAATTACAGTTTTTAGATTCTCAATCAATATGATTGATGGCATCGTAAACTTGAGATCTTAGTCTAGTGATTGTTGCATTTACTAGAGGATCTGAATCATACAAATATTGAAATCTTTGCTATAAATGAAGCCAAAAGACCAGAGGAAGTTCTAGCTAAGCAGAAGGGTAATTCCTAGAGTGGTGAATAGTTTTTCCAGAGGACTGTATCATGTACCCACATGCAATGAGAAACATCCCTTCATGAGATACATATTCTTATTGCCTTGAAGTTGTCTTAGTCCTTTGGTGCTAACCTGGTATGTTGAGGTAAAAGATGTAAAGAAATTATGGATCATCTGAATAAAATGAACTTGTTTTAAATACTTTGATGACTTTAATTTGAATTTAAATTAAATGAATTGAATTTAAATTAAATTACATTAATTAGTTGAAATTGGACAGTGGAAGATATTTCAGAAAATATGACTTAAGATTGAGGAATGAGATAGGCTTTGTGACTAAACAGTCACATATCCACATACATAAATTCTAGAATTGGAGTCAGGGAATTTGAATTGAATCTGACCTCTGGTAGCCATGACTGTTATCAAATAACTTAGCTTCTTGGAAATTTGTTTTCCTCATCTCAGAAACAGGATTAACAATATTTTCAATAGTTGCCTCACAGAGTTGTTGTGAGAAAAGTGGTGGGTTTTGTTTTTTGTATCATCTGTGACTTTATTAAGTTAAGATGTTATATGAGAGAAGGGATGAATTCTAAACATCTCACAAAAATAAAATTGATTACATTTTAATGGTTGTTTTCCTTCATACTCAGAGGCCTAAAATGACACAAGTCTGTTGGGGTCAATATACACAATGTGTCCAACTGTAGCTGATCAGAGCAATATGAACTCAGAAAGCTCTGGCATAGATTGGGCACAAATAGTCCATATGAACACTTGAGATGGATATGTCTCTAAATCTGTGCATCTCACATTTCTTTTGAACTACTGAAATTCTACTTTGTTAATAGAGCACAGCACTTTCTTTGATGTGGCATTCCATTCTGGAAGGTCCTATGTCAGTGTCTCCCATGTCTCCTAATCAGTACAAAAGTTCTTTAGAAAGACTTTGAGAACATCCTCGAATTGTTTCTTCTGCTCCCTGTGCGAGTCCTTTCCTTGTGTGAGTTATCCTTAAAGTAGACTTTTAGGCAAATATGTATTTGACATACAAATAATATGGCCAGTCCATTAGAATTTCCCTTTCTGTAGCAGAGTTTGATTGCTTGGCAGTTCAGTCAAGAAAGAACCTCAGTGTCGGGTACCTTATCTTGCAAGTGATCTTCAGAATCTTCTTAAGACAATTCAAATAGAAACGATTAAGGTTTTGGCATGACACTGGTATAGTGCCCAGGTTTCACAGGCATATGAGAATGAGGTCAGCACAACGGCTCTGTAGACCTTCAATTTGGTAAACAGTCTAAGAACTCTTCTTCCCAACACTTTCTTTTGGAACCTTCCAAATGCTGTGCAAGCTCTGGCAATATGTGCAACAAGCTCATCATCGTCATGGTCATCTTTGAAAAGTATACTGCCAAGATATGTGAACTTATGCAAACATAGTCTTCAAAATTTCTTCATTTGTTGTACTCAGTGGTTCCACAGATGGATGGGATGGCTTTGGCTGGTGAAGAACCTCTGTTTTCTTGGTGTTAATTGTCTATGGCCAAATGGCTCTGAATGTGCCCCATCTCTTGATCCCAGAAGCTAAGCAGGGAGGGTCCTGATTAATACTTGAATGGGACACAACTTGGGAATACCTGATGCTGTAAGATGGTATCTTCATAGATAAGGAATGATTAGGTGTTTATGGGGACTCATTTTGACTTTGTCAATGTCTATTCAGATCATTTTCCTATTGAAAATCAAACACCAATTTAAAATAACATCTATCTAAAGTACATTAAAACAAATGAACAAAACCTGTTCATGCAAAAAAAAAAGTAAAGCAGTAAATGGAAGATTGACATGATCTCAGCATGAACTATCATTATTCCCTGTGATGTTTATAGGCTATATAATCTCTAGAGAAGGGACCAAATGGCGATGGAGACATATAAAAGGCACAAGTTGGTTGTACTCTATTGTTGACAATGACTTTTGCATGAAGTAGAGAAGGTAGACTCTTTGAGGTCAAGGAATGTTTAGTTTTTGTCTTTGATTTCCCAGTAACTAAAAAAACACCTGGTATATACAAAACACTTAACAAATGCTTGCTTAATTGAATAAGGAGCATAAGAGACATCATCTAAGAGAGGCATGTTTGGAAAAGGAGTTGTGGCAGTCAACATAGTTTGGGGAGAAGAATTGGACAGTACCATTGTTTCTTTGCCCATTAGTCTTATTACCCTTAAAAGACTTCAATGAAGGCTTACAACTCATATGCTAATTCCAAGAAGACTGACTATATCACTCTAAGCAGAAGTGGTCTTTCCCTCCTTTGTCTGTCTCAGATCCTCCATGATCCATAGCTTTCTCCTGAGAAACATATTTCTATTTAAAAAATTTTTTTGCTCTTTAGTTGTTTCAATCATATCTGATTCTTCATGACAAAGATACTGTAGTGGTTTGTCATTTCCCTCTCCAGCTCATTTTACAGATAGGGAAATTGAGGCAAACAAGGTTAAATGACTTTCGCAGGATCACACATAAAGTAAGTGTCTGAAGCCAGATTTGAATTCAGGAAGAAGAATGATCCTGAATCCAGACCCTGTATTCTATCTATCGACTGTGCCATCTAGCTGCCATAGATATTTGTGCATGAATCTTAAATGTTCTCAGTTGAAGAATTTATGAGGGCAAGTATTGAGTTTATGT
The DNA here is from genome assembly GCF_027887165.1 of Monodelphis domestica. NCBI lineage: Eukaryota > Metazoa > Chordata > Mammalia > Didelphimorphia > Didelphidae > Monodelphis > Monodelphis domestica. The sequence goes on along the minus strand of NC_077229.1, from coordinate 130,804,138 downwards.
TTCCCCATTACTCTGCTTATTATTAAAATAGATAAATAATAGTGAAATAATAGTTTACATTTATAAGTTTTAAGGTTATCAAATTCTTTCACAAGTGTCTCTGACCTGCAAATTAGATAGTGCCAAAATGATTTCCATTTAAATTATTAAGAAATCAAGGCCTAGGGAAGATAAGAAACAATTCCAAGGTTGAGAAATTGGTGAGAGATAGAGGTGAAACATGAACACAGACTTTCTAACTCAAAGGAAAATATTCTTTCTACTTCACCAGCACAATACCTGGCACATAATAGATGCCTAATAAATGTTGACTGATTATACATTATAACTGGGTCAATGTATTTATATAAATTTGAGCCTTTAAGCCAGCCTCCAACATTGAACCTTATTTTCATACATACATACATACATACATATATTCATTCATGCATATGAAGTGTTCCTTCATTAATTTGTTTATTTATCTGTTAAGCAGTTCATAATTCAATTTATTTGCAGGCTTACAGATTTGCTTATTTAGTTAGTTATCTTTTAATTAATCTACCAATCCATTCATTCATTTATCTTTTTTCTTTATTAGGTCATGTACTTAATATTCATTTACTTGATTATTCACTTATTTAACTTTTCTGTCCTGTATTTGCCATATTAAACCAAACTCTCTGTCTGTAGATTCTGAGAACCCATTCAACACATAATATTACTAGATAATCATCGCCTGCCATAATTCTCATATTTCTCTTACCTCAGATCTAAAAGCCAGTAGCCAGAAAGCTATTGATAAATGATAAAACTAATAAATTTTTCAAACCTAAACTGAGTACTTTCATATTTACTTAGTCTGGTTTTGGTACCCTTCCTGGTGAGCCAAATCATTAATGATAATTTTGTCTGAGACTCTTGGTCATTCTGCAAGTGTGACAAGAAATCATTCCACTACTAACTGTTAACTGCCCATGGCAGTTGGGTAACTGTACTTTCTAAATTAATCACATTCGATGAATTTTGATGATGAATAGCAGGAGTTTTATCAGCTAATGTTTCACTTACCATCACAGTATAGGTTCTTATATTCTTATATTAAATGGATCATCTACATAAAAATTCTGTAATCTAAATCTCCCCTATTAACTCTGAAGCATGGAATGAACTATATATATTTAGGTGCCCTGCCAAAAAATTCCCCATCACCATCCCTCAACATTTAAATTCTCCTAGACAAGTCCTTAGCAATTCATCCATCCATCCATTCAAAATTTAATTAATTAATTCAAAAAACACTTATTAAATATCTGCTATGTGCCAAGTATGATGGTAGATTCTGGAACATACACAGAAAAAAGCAAAGCTATCAGTCCCTAAGGAACTTGCATCCTACAACAGAGAAGGTCAGATAAAATATAAATAGTAATTGCAAGGTAAGTTTTTCTGAGGAGAGGATATAAACAACCAACTGGGAGGAGCATAAAAGTGCTCTATAGCATATGACACCGACACCCTGAGTTGAATCTTGAAGAGAGGTAAGAATTCTAAGAAGCAGTGATGAGAAAGAATTACATTCCAGGCCCATAGGATAGCCAATGGAAAAGCACAGGATAGAAGATAGGCCTTAAATTTTTTTCAAATTGCAAAATACTTTAAACTTTCTAAAGTACTTTCACTATCATAATTTTGTTTGCTCATCACAAGAATCCAGAGAAGAAACATTGAATGCTTTTTGAAGTAGTTGGGAATAAAGATCATGTAATTGGGGGAATAAATATTTTTAAATAAAATATGGAGAGGGAAGAGTTTAGAATCCTTAAAACATGAAGTTATTAAAAAAGATGATCTAGAATCATGAATTGTCATCACTGTAAGAGATCTTTGACATGTAGTCCAATTGCTTTATTTAGCAGATGTTGAAACTGAAGCTCATCAAAATTTATTCTACTACTTAATGACCAATTAGAATCCAGGTCTGCTGAATCCCAAACTAATTCTCTTTCCACTACACACCTTTTATTTAACCTTCCCTCCAGTACATGGACCCTTTCTCTGATGAATGTGTCTTTAGCCTCTATTTTCACCCCTACAATCTAGGAAACAGCTTGGGGATATGAGTACTGAGACAAAAACTCTTGATCAGAATAAACAGGAAATCACATAGAAGAATAAACAGAACAGAGAAAGGGGTCAGAATAGGAAACTGATAAATAATTAGAAAAGCAGAAAGGTCACCATGTCATATTGAACCCTTGCCATGTTCCCTGAACTTCTTCAAGACTCAGCTCAAATCCTGTCTTTAATAAGAGCTTTTTCTCATTCCCTTTCACTTAGTGTCTTCCTTCTGAGATTATCTCCCATAAATACTCTTTACATCTTCTATATTCTTAATTATTTGCATGTGGACTTTTTCATTAGATATGAACTTCTTAGGAAAAGTAATATGCTTTTGTCTTCCTCTTCATGGTCCTGACTGATTGGAGCCTCTTTGATTTGGCTACTCTTCTTGACTTCTACTCCTGTGGGTGGATCCAGCTTGTCTTCTCTTACCATCAGCTTCTACTCTACTTTACTGGTATAGTGTTTCTGTTCCTGATTTTCTGGTTTGTTGATGTTTACTGCATGTCATCTGTGCCATGTAGCCTGCACTGGAGGAAGCTCCAGTATCTCACTTTTTGCTAGCACACTCCATTGCTTACTCTTACAATAAAGCAGCTCAGGTGGGTTAACCATAAATAAGAATCTTGAGATTTTGATAGCTAGAACAACAACAACAACAAAAATTCTCCATGTAGGATAGGAAGCCAGGGAAGATCTGGTCAAAGATGCACCTGGGCAGGATTCCCTCCTTTGTGACAGAGAGGCAATTACATGACACCCAGGAGACCTCTCTAAGCTTCAATACCCTTGTTCTTTGTGTATGAATCAGCACAGTATTCCACTTCTGCCCCAGGGAACCTGATATGAAAATAGTATATGGTATGTGTAATCTAGGAATGGTGAGATTGCCCTCCGACTATACTCAGCACCTTTTCTTCAGTGTGACAATGGCTATCTGAGGAGCTACGGTTAGGGCTTTCTTTTACTTTGTCATCCCTAGCTTATAATTAATATGCCTTCCACAACTTCCCTTTATATCGTGGGCAGTGATGCTTGCGGAAGAATGCAAGGCCAAATAAACCTCAGAACATCTGGAGTGTTTCCTGACACTCCCACATAAGTCTCTCTGCATGTGTGTGTGTGTGTGTGTGTGTGTGTGTGTGTGTGTGTGTGTGTGTGTGTGTCTTTCTAGGAAATGACTGGAGGTCTGTGTTCTCTTATCTTTATTTTTCTTTTAGAAAGTTTTTTTTTTAATTATGAATTATAGTACATTTAGAAGTAGTTGAGGTATAAATAATGAAAATTGTGAGGTGACTGTCTGCTTGCTTGTTCAAATTAGAGAAACCATGGTGCAGTGGACAGAGTGAACTTTGAATCAAATAGTCTTGGGTTAGAGTCCCAGCAAACATTCATCTGCTATATATTCTTTCAATATGCTTTTGACTTCACTGGGCCTTACTTTCATCATCTCCAAAAATGAAGACATTAACAGCATTCGCCATTAAAATATGCTAGAGAATCAAATGGGATAGTAAGTACAAAATGCTTTGCAAACTTTAAAGTGCCAATTACATATTATTATGCCCACAGAGACATAGTTTTTGTCTCTCAAGACACAACACTATTATTTTTAAAAAATCAAGGCAATTATACAGTTTTTAGGGAAGAGATATTTTGGATAGATTAGGTACCTCCTTTATTTTTCTCTTCCTGCTTTCCTAATTATATAATTAACTTATAAGTATATTATTTATTATCCCATATTATATTTCAATGGCTGTAACTTCCTATGAAGGCATAGGGAATACTTTTTTCTTATTCTTTGGGTTTTCTAGAATGCCTGTTATATGAAGGAATGCACTTAAAAATGATGGTTAAATAAGTGAACAACCATGCATATAGACATAGATATGTCTGTGTGTATTGTGATTTTTAGATTCTCTCCATCTTGCTTGGTCTAGCACCCAGGAGTGTGCACACCCACATTACATGAGCATGTGTTAGCAAATGACAAATCAGAAACAGAGGACAGATCCCTGGGCTGTCCTAAGTCAAGTTAAGCTATACAGATGAGATGCAGGAAAGTAGCGAAAACTGTTTTTATAAGTCATGTCACTTCCTCTCTCTGCCTCTTTCCCCAGAGAGGCGACTCTGGCTGGAAGCGTGCTAAGAGTTCTGACATCTTGGCATGGTGGCAGCTATTTGTCTGGGTTTGGTGGTGAGTTTGCCCTTGAGCTGATTCAGGCTGAGACATCTTAGCTGAGCCCTTTTGGAGTTCAGGCTGATTCCTGCCTCCTTACTTTCTAGAGCCTCTGGTCTTCCTTCTGGCACTAGCCAAAAGGGAGAAATCCTACTCCCTTTCCTTCTTCCTTATTCTTAATCTCTTTCCACTATATCAATTAAATCACCATAAATTTCCAGCTGACTTGGGTATTTTGTTATTTGGGATTTTTCCTGGGAACCAATTAAATTTAGATTTTAAGTCACAACGCTAAAATTATCATATTTTTTCCTATTATGATTGCTTGTGACTAGAATTTTATCCCTTCATCAAGTAGCAAGGTTTCTGAGTTCAGCAACCATGTTTTCTACTGCTGTTATGACTTCCCAAAATTCATAGTCCACAATATATTTCTCAAGACATTGAAATTCCTTAATAAACATTATTGGCAGATAGATGTTTCAGGATAAATAGTAGAGAAAGGATAATGGCTTCTAGCATCTTCAAGTTAAAAGGGTCCCTTTAGGTCCTTGTAATCTAACCTGTCCCTTAATGGAGGAATTCTTTCTTAGATCTCTTAATATTGATCACTCAACACCCTAATTGAATAAAGTAAGAGAGCTCACAGCTGTATGACGTAACCTTTTCCATTATTGGTTCTTTTTTTTGTAATAAATTTTTAATTTTTAGATTGTATGTCAAGAAAATTTTAAAATATTTTGTGATCCATGTCCTCTTTTCCTTCCACCCTTCCTTTCTCCATAAGATAGGCAAAATGATATAGGTTGTATTTTTGTTATCATATAATATATAATTCCACATTCTTCATGTTGTTAAAGAAGACATATATTATTTACACTAGAGAAAAATTCATGGATAAAACAAAGTAAAGAACATTATGCTTCAATTTATATTAGGACTCCATTTTTTCCTTCATGGTGGCAGATATTCTTTTTCATCATGAGTCCCTTGGAGTTGTGCTGAATCCTTGTCTTGTTGATAAGTTAAGCCATTCACAGTTGATCATCATACATTTTTGTTACTGTGTACCCATTATTGTTTCTTAGTTAAATTTAGTTTCTTAATCAGACTCCAAATCTGTCTCCACATCACTTTCACCCTGTGGTCCTAGTTCATTCTTCAAGAAGCAGAGAAAACAAAGACTTCAACAACTAGAAACCGTTCAAAACATTTATGTTAGTATTATACATCATCCAAATCATTTTTGCCAGAAGCTCTTATTTGAATATTCCAGTAGATGAGATTGTTCACTTTTGGGATGTGTGTGTGTGTGTGTGTGTGTGTGTGTGTGTGTGTGTGTGTGTGTGAAGTTAAGTCAACAAGCATTTATGGAGCTCCAGGCATTGTGCTAAATACTAAGACTATAAATTAAAGTAAGAAATAATCCTTGCTTCCAAGGATCACACAGTTTAATGAAGGAGACCACATTCAACCCCCTGGTTATAAATAACTGGGGAGAATTGAGAGGGAAGGCATTCCATTTAAGGAGGATGGGGAGAGACTTTTTGCAAAAGTTGAAATTGAAAGAAATATGAGAACACAAGAGGCATAGTTGAGGAAGGACATATACAGGAGTGGAGGACAGCAAGTTAAAATGCACAGATCTAGGAAACAGAGTGTCCAGTGTGAGAAGCTACAAATTGCAAGGAGGTTAAGGTCACTGAATATCAGAGTATGTGGAAGGGAGTAAGGAATAATTAGACAGAAAAAACAAAAAGGGATCACCAAGCAAATAGTTTCAAAAACCAAACAGAGTAGTTTATATTTGATTCAGGAAATAATAGTGTATATTGAATAGAGTTGAGATGTAGGTCAAACCTACACTTTAGGAATATTAATTTCACAGCTGAGTAGAGTATGAATTGGAGTGAGAAAAAAATTGAGGAAGGAAAACCAGCCATTAGGCTACTGCAATAATCCAGGCATGAGGACCTGAAAGCCATATTACTAGAGTTGTGTGTGTGTGTGTGTGTGTGTGTGTATGTGTGTGTGTGCACGAGTACTCATGTGAGGCTCACTTGGGATTTGTTCTTTCACCTAGAGATTAGCCCTCAATGAGGAACATTAGAAAAATTAACTGTGGACTCTGATATGGTCAAATTTGGAATTATTGTATTAACTTTTGGGTGCTCACTATCTGTGTGGGCAAGAGATTTAACTTCTATGCCCTCACCTTCTTCAATTATAAGACAACACAATGTTGTTGAACTAGATATCTTCCAAGGTCTTTTCTAGCTCCAGTTCAACAATTCTTTGATACTTAAGATGCAGTCATCCAAACTCCCATTGAAGAATTTTGGTGATGGAAAAATCCATACCGTTCCACTGAAATCAAATATACTTTTGAATAGCTCTGCTGGGAAATTTTCCTTTGAAACAAGTTGAAATTGCCCCTTAAAAATTTCCATACATCACTTCTAGTTCTGTCCTTTTGGTTGAAGCAAAAATAAATCCCAACCACCTTGTGATATTTGAAGAGAGCTATCATACTGTTGTGTTAGAACTTCATTATTTAAAAGAACCAGTGACATCACAAGGATGATATCATGACTTGTGTTGTGAATTGGATGTTAAGTGAGACAGAGTTGCACCAATTCACTCTCTCTTCCAGATTCACTGATGTCCAGTGTCAAGGCAAAAGTCTAGACCATGGGCAATGGCCAGTGATACAGTGGATGATCTTGGTATATTCAATGTTTGATCAAGCTCTAAGCACTCTACAGTGCCTGCTTTTATAGACCTTTGAATTAATTGTTGTCATTATCCTATTCCATTGGGGAAGTCTTTACATGCTTGAGGTATGCATCTTCCCTATCTCACCTAATTCAATCAGGTTTAGCTATTCTTCCAAAATCTGTCTTCTTTTTTTAAGCAAGGTGAGGCCACTGAATATTTTACAGCTTCATAAAGTCACTGATAAGAGTTGGGTAAAAGATACACATCAAAAGTGGATGATCAGCTCTGCAAAGGGCTTGAGGCTTTAGCCACCCCACCAGAAGTGCTGGACTTCTCTAAACATTCCATAAATCCATACATCACAGCTGCTATAAATCTTCTTTTCTCCTGACCAAGAAATAATCGATCCTTCAAAAGATTTTTCCTGTGGCATGGTTTCTAAGCTTCCTTCAATCCAGGAATGTATCAATTGGATGAGTTCAAATTTATCAATAACACTGATTCCTAAAATGCACTTCCCAGAAATGAACACAATAATCTAAATTAATTCTGATCAGAAGAGACTATGATTGGACTATCACCATTTTACTCTAGTCAATGTCAGCTCTATTCATGCATCCTAAAATAATAAAATATCTGAAGACTGACATCACACTGTTGACTCAAAATGAGCTTGAGTTCCCCTAAATACCACAGGTCCTTTACCTATATATTCATGTCTATCCACTTGGATCCAGAAGTGCAACAGAATTTTTAAGCTTGTGCAGGACTTTATACTTTATCCTGATTCAAATTCTTATTTTATATTTATAGTAGATCTTTAGCAAGAGACACTCTTCTTCCACTGATATTTAGCATTAGGTAACATGCTTGTGCCAGGCATTTTTCTTAATGTATCTTTACATTTACAGGAGTTCGAAATGCAAAACCAACACAACCTATTCTTTCTGGCTTCTGTCTATACATGATAGAACTTATGCAGAATGTGAAACAACTGAATGTGTGCTAAGTTGGGGATTTCTGAGGTTCTCTTTCCAACTGAGATTTTATGATTATAAGTAAGAAAGAGGCATCTAGGGGCCTGGTGCAGTGGATAGAGCACTGGATCTGAGGTCAGGAAGACCTGAATTTTTTAAGTTATGTGACTGTGGGCAAGTCACTTAACATTTGTTTGTCTCAGTTTCCTCACCTGCAAAATGGGGGATGATAATACTACCTACCTCTTAGGGTTGTGAGAATCAAATATTGTCAAGCACTTAACACAGTGCCTGGAACCTAGCAAATGCTATATAAATCTTACCTATTAATAGCTATTATTATTCACACCCTGGCTTTGTATCAGCTGCCTTCTATTTTTTTTCCTTTAAAACCTTATCATTTCTCTTAGAATCAATACTAAATATCAGTTCCAAGGCAGAAGAGTGGTAAGGTCTAGTCAGTGGGGGTTAAGTGATTTTCTCAAAGTTACACAACTAGAAAATGTGTGAAACCACATTTGAACCCAGGACTACCTGTTCCTAAGCTTAGCTCTCAATTCACTGTGCTACCTAGCTGCCCACTTTCTTAACTTTTCTGTTGAATGATATTGTGGAAAGAATATTGAACTGACTGCCAGGGACCCTGGTCTCTGCGGTTTATTCTGCAATCCTTATTAAATACTGTATCACATTGCACTAGGTGCCAAGGATATAATGACACAAAGATAGCAATAAAGGAACAACAACAATAACAATAGAATATAACTAATAAAACAGCCTCTATCTTCAGGGATCTTAGGTTCCACTGAGGAGTCCCAGCTCTTTGCACTGAAATTCTGTATCTCTGGGTCAGTTATTTTTAAAGTCTTTGAATCTCAGTTTCCTCATCTGTAAAATAGATATAATAATCCCCATTTCACTTGCCTATTGGAGCATCAAATGCCCCTTTAGCCTGGGGCCTCTGGTTATTTTTCTGTCCTCAACTCTTAGTATTACATATAATACATGTTTAAAGTGCATGTTGTTAATTGAATAGAAGAAAACTGGGGGAAGTCAAGTATATTAATATGTTCCTAATATATAAAAATGTTGACAAATATTTTAATATTCTGATGAATGGAAGAACTGTTAAAATGATATAGAATAGAATACACAGTCAGGTCCCCCTTCCCCCATCTCACTCAGCCCCATGAAGACTAGCGGGAAAGCTAAGATTAGCATTAAGAGCCTTTAATCAGATCACTATACCACACTACAGAAAGCATTTCCATTTCTATGAATTGGACCTGCCCTTTGGTCTGCTAGTATTTTCAGAAGCCACAGAACTTTTAAAAAAAATTTTCACTTAGGAAGTGGTGGCTCTTCATGATGTGTCACCTGCTAAAAGGTTACATCAGTCACACATTAGTCCAAGCTTTCTTTTTTCTTTTTGGGGGTGCTGAGTGGAAGAGGGATAAAGGACTATAACTCAGTATCACTTCCAAGCAATCATTTTGCATAGAACAATGGAGGTATGTTGGAAGAGCAAGGGATTTGGAGTCAGAAGATCTAGGTTGGAATTTAATGTCTGCAGCACAAATTGTATGTAGCCTTCAGTAAGTAAATTAAATGCTATGAGCATTGGTTTTCTTATTTTCAAAATTAAAAAGTTGAATTGGATGGTCTCTAAGGTTTCTAGAAGCTAGAAATCCTCTAATGCCTATGTATGTCCTGTCAGACATATCATGAAATAAATTAGAACTTTTGGGAATTGGAAATTCTGATATGAAACAGGTCTTGAAATTAATGTATAAGTCAATTGACAGGTATCATCTTATTTATTCATAGAATGGGGGCCATGGAATTGTTTGTTGTTGTTAATCCTTTGTTTCTGGAGAGTACCAATGGACAGTACCAATGACATCACATGATTAATGACATCCTGATTTGTGCACAAATTTTGTTTGAGTGAGCCAAAGCTGCCTAAGGTCTTCAACTTCACTCTTTCTTCTAGCCATTGAAGTCTGGTGGCAAGATAAAAATCAGAATAACTGGTAATGGCCTGGGATACAGTGGATGATCTCCACATCTTTAGATGTCTCACTAAACTCTAAACACTCTCCAGAGCTTGTTTCAACCATTTTTATGCTCATTCACCCATTCTGAGGAAGTCTTCACATACTTGATCATGGAATATTCTAGAACTAAAGGGATAGCTGTTGTTTGAGAACTGAGACACTAATAGTTTCTAAGGTTGGTTAGTTGTTGTAGTGCCTATTATTATTGGGGCTGAGCCTATCATAGTGATCCCTCATAACACGTTTGCTATGGTCTACTGGATCAAAGATTTTGATTTAGTCAGCAATTAGTTACTGAGACTATTAAATTCCTGCTGTATTCCAGATACTATCCTGATTGCTAAGTATATTTGTTGCTATTCATTAATTTCAATCACATCTAACTCTTCATGGTGGACCTCATATGGGGCTTTTTTTTTTGGCAAAGATACTTGAGTGGTTTGCCATTTCCTTCTCCAGCTCATTTTATAGATGAGGAAACTGAGGCAAATAGGATTAAATGACTTGCTCAGCATCACTGTATTCAAATGTGGCCTCTGATACTTCCTAGGTGTATGACCCTGAGTGAGTCACTTAACTCCAATTGCCTAGTCCTTACTTCTCTTCTGCTTTGGAAAAGATACTTAATATTAACTCTAAGACAGAAGAGAAGGGTTAGAAAACTAAACTAAAATAAAATAATGTTAACCAGGGTTAGGCCCCTCTTGGTAGGTAGGACGAAACTTAATTTTAAATTCATTTATTGAAGATTGTAAACCTCTTGTGTAAGTTGTTACTGATTTTGTAGAGTGCTATCCTTGCAGTTAGGAAGATCTGAGTTTCATTCATGTCTCAGATACTTACAGGTTGTGAGACCCTGGATAAGTCACTTAAGTTCCTTGGTCTCAGTTTCCTCATCTGTAAAATGAGGGGCTTACCTGGAGGTCCTTTTCAGGTTAAAATCTGTTATTATATGGTCATAAATTGCAGACAAGATTATGATTTCTATCAGTACTGTTTTCTAATCCAATGAAATAATAGATAGCAATCTAAAATAGCAACACCAACAACAATAATTGTCACCATCACCATTGCCAACATTATTATCTGTCTTTATAATGATTCACTCAGAATAAAGGAAAAATGACTGTTTCTCTCATTTGTTCTAATCCAGGAAACAGGAAACCCTACTGAGAAAGGAGGAGAAGTTGAAGAAAGACACCACTAGAAAGGAGGCCAGGGATACAAGATCTGTGACTTGCAGGAAGAAGGAGGATTGCTAAGTGCCCTCTTCTCCAAATACCCCAAGCATGCAAAGTGATTTCCTCCGAGAGAACTCATTATTATAACCAAAAACTTTTTGTATTTCAGTACTTCCAGCACCTGTCACTTCCTTGGGTGTATATACTCGCTCCAGCCATGCATATGATAAGGTCTATGTAACTTAGGAGACCATTGCTAAGGTCAAGAGATGAATCACCCTTTGGTGAATCTTGTGGTGAGTCCATACGGGCTGATTAAAACTTAGTTTTAACAGGTACTGCTCTATCCATCCTTGAGACCAAACAAACAAACAAACAAAAAAAAAAGCCTTTCTGACTCAAAGAAGCTGACAGGTGTAATGTTCTGACAACATCGTCTCTGACCATCCAGGACATCTCTCTCATGGGATGACACATCAACATAGTTTTTGTGTACATCACTCATTTGTGATTCAATTTTTTTCTGACTCTTCTGATCCCTTTACGAGCTTTCTTGGCAGAGATACTGGAGTGATTTGCCTTTTTTTCCCCCTCCAGCTCATTTTTATAGATGAGAGAACTGAGGCAAACACAGTTAAATGACTTGCCCAGGATCACACAGTTAGAAACTATCTAAAACCAGATTTGAACCCAGGAAGATGCATCTTCCTGACTCTGGAGCCAGGGCTCTATTCACTGCACCACCTAGCTGTCTGAATGTTATGCATACAATAAAGAAAACATTCAGAATCATTTCATGCACATCAACAAGGAGCAAATGCTCTCTTCAGGCATCTTTCAATGTGTTCATGGCTTTTACAGTTGTTGAAATATAGGCAGGAGACCAGGAAAAGAGTCATAGTTCCAATATGAGTTATGTGGCACTTAGTAGGTTATTTATTCTCATCTGTAAAATGAATTTGTACCAGATGACTCCTAAGGCCTGTTTCATTTCTAACAGACTGTGTAAAAGAACCACTAGATTTGGAATGTGAAAGCTAGACAGTCAATCAACAATCAATCAACATTTATTAAGCATTTTGTATGTGCCAACCACCAAGGTATGTGTTGGAGATACCAAGAGAGGCAAAACCCAACCAAACCAAAATATCCTGTCCTTGTTCGCAACAAACAAGGGCAGCTTGTTCTAATGGGTGACCTCACAGTCTAATGGGGGAGACACCATTCAATCAACTGTGTACAAGTAAGCAGTATAGAGGATAAATTGGAGATAAACAAAAGAGGGATAGCATTAATGTTAAGAGGTACTAGGAAAGGCAGCTTCTTAGTAAGTCATATTAGTTGGGAGTTGAAGGAAATCGGGGAAGCCAGGAGACAGAGATGAACATTCTCTGAATAGGAAGCAACCAGGTGAAAATGTCTGAAGTTGCTAGATGGAATCTTTTGTTTGAAGTAACAGTAAAGAGGTCAGAGGTTAATGTTACTGAATTATGGAGGAAATGGGTTAAGGTTGCAAAATAAAATTTAAGAAGATTGGAAAAAGGATTCCAGACTATGAACTTTACATGAGAATCTGGAGATCACCTAGCTTATTTCTCCTCATTTAACATGAGAGGAATTTGAAGTCCAAAAGGTTTTAGATGTTGGCACTGATTATAAGAGGGGCAGCTAGGTAGCTCATGGATAGAGCTTGAATTCCAATATGGCCTTAGATACTAACTAGCTCTGTTATCCTGGGCAAATCCCTTAAATCTGTTTGCCTCAGTTTCCTCATTTATAAAATGAGCTGGAGAAGAAAATGTCAAGCCATTCCCATGATCTCTGCCAAGAAACCCTAAATGGATCACAAAGAGTGGATTACAACTAAGAAACAATTTAACAACAACTGAGATTTGAAGCCAGAATATGCCTCACTGAAATGGGCTCTAATCATTGTATTAGAATGTGTCCCCTTCTTGTCTTCCCATCTCTCACTCTTTTGTAAAGGAAGGAACCCTATATGAGGGTAGAGAGAAAGCAAGACAGAATATTACATGACAAAGTGGGTAGAGTTTTAAAACTTGGAGTCAGGAAGACCTAAGTTTGAATCATGTACTTCCTTGTTGTGTCACCATGGACAACACTCTTTTGGCCTTGGTTTCCTCGTTTGTAAAATGGGAATAGTAAGAGTACCTAACTCAGCAGGTTATGGTAAGGATAAAAAGAGATAACATAAAAAGTGCTATAAAAATGTTAGCTATTCCAGTGAAATTAATCAAGCAAGTAAATGTTAATTAAGCATTCACTGTGTGCCAAGCACTGTGCTATATGTAGGAATATAAAGGCAAAACTGAGCCATTTCTCTGGAACTTAAATTCTAAGAGGGAAGCTAACATGTGCATATATATAGATAATATATACAAGATGGACATAAGGTCCTTTTGAGAAAAGAGTGCACTCAAGCAAATGATTAAGAAATACAAATTAAAGCGCAGCTAGCATTTGGTGCCTGTGGGATAATGATAAGATGTTTGCTTAAAATTCATAAGAATGAAAAAGTAATATTTCATATTTCTCTTTTCCCAAGCATCAGTCATGTCTGCCTCTAGGCCTCTCATGGTAGTGGGTGTTTTGTTGTTGTTTTGTAGACCTCTGGGTGTTTCCATTATGGTAGTCTCCTTAGATTGGAGATATATACATATGACTGGTAATGAAGGTGGATCAGTAAAATCAAAAGACTGAGAGAAAGCTGATGGCTTGACTTTTATTTGCAGAATATTGGAAGACCTAGAAACCCATCAGTCTTTTGGGTTGATTACCATGGAAAGATACTGTTAAGCATCAAAGAGGTTGCAAGTACACCACTGGAGAGAATTCTTATGTTGATAAGAAGACAAATCCATTGAAGCGTTGAATTACAGAAAAGTGGTGCTGCTTCTCATTTCCTCTTGTTAGGTTTTTTTTTTTTGAGAGGAGGGTATGGAGTAGACTACTAATAAACAATGTGGCAATCAGATGCTGAACAGAATGGGGAGAAGAGTGAAAGCAAATGACATGAACTAGATAGTTTTACAAGAGGCAGAGATCACCCTACTGAGCCTCCTAGATCTAAAAGATTGAAATGGTAGGAATAACTATTTGAATAACCTTTCAAAGACTGGATTTTTTGGTTGTTAAGTTTATAGTATTTATCCTTTTGAAGTTATTAAAGCATAAAATTGTATCAAGAAAAAAGAGAAGTTTTAAAGTAGAGTGTTTCTGCCCTGATCACCCCTCCTGGCCATTGCCTATTCCACAAAGTACAAGACTCAGTCTATCTGCCAAGAAATTACTTATAAACTAGGTGGGCTTGATTTAGCAATGGGGTGGATCCACTCCATGAAGTAGTGAGACTTCCATCACTGAAGTTGTTCACATGAAGACTGAGGGATCACTTCTTGGTGATGTAAGGGGTGGGGAAGGTGTATTCCTCCATGGCATGAAAAATTGGATTAAATGATTACTGTGATGCCTTCCAAGTAGGTAATATAAAGAGAATGATTTAAGAAGGCACTAATTCTAAATATTTGAAAGAAGAGGTGAAACTTTCTCTCCAATTAGGGCTTGGATCTGTATTTGTTTTTAAGTCTAAAGACGGCATTTTCCATTCCTTTCTCAGAAATAAGGTTTCCAGGCCAATTTGTCAGAGACAAAGTGGGAGGTGAAGCAAAGTCATTTGCCCAAAGGCTGCCAAGGTGCTCTCCCATTGTCTTAGAAACTCCAGGAGTGAGTCACCACCATGCAGATCAACACATACCATACTCTTCATACTCCTTACTTCCTCAGCTCTAACTTGACTTTAAAAGGTCTCCTTTGAAATATGTACTAATAACAGTACTTTGAATTTTTCTATTGCTCTATTTCTGAGACTTTAAAATATCTTTTAGTAATTTGAATTCCATCACAAGAATTTGGTCCTCCAATAGACCTCCAGCCTGAAATCCTAGCATAATTTCCTAAATGTTTCTGCTGATATAGTTGGAGAATTTGTGGGCAGTTGTAGATGTGAAAAAAGACAAATTTCCTGACTTGGGGGAAACATAAAAAAAGAAGGGAAAAAAGATATCTGAAAATGACAGGCAGTGACTTTGACTTTGATTCTTAGAAAAATTCTATAACATTTTATTAAATGAGTTCAGCTAGGTGGTTCAGTGGATTGAGAGTGATACCTAGGGATGAGATGGGTTAAATCTGGCCTTACACACTTCTGGTTGTGTGACTCCACATGAGTCACATAACTCCCATTGCTTAGCCCTTACATCTCTTCTGCCTTAGAACCAATACACAGTATATATTCTAAGATGGATAATAAAGGTTTTTAAAAAAGGGAAGAGGAAGCAAGTAGGTGGCTCATTGGATAAATAGCTAGACAGGAAGATGGGAAGTGCTGGGATCAAATTTGCCCTCAGACACTTTTTGGTTGTATGGCCCTATACAAGACACTTAACCCCCATTGCCTAGCCCTTATCGCTCTTACTCTTCTGCGTTGGAACTAATATATATTATATTTAAGATGGAAGGTAAGGGTTTCAAAAACAATAAAAAGAAGATTACTGTCGAGAAATGAGAACTGATTTTAAAAGAGTCAGTTTGACTTCATCAAGAAAGGATCATGTCAGAAAAATGTAATTAAAAAACTTATTAGCATAGTAGATGAGAGGCGTGTGGGATACATTACTTATGTAGAGCATAAGATCATAGATCTACAGTTAAAAATAACCAAACCTTAGAGGCTTTCTAGTACCTTCATTTTATAAATGAGAAAACCAAGGCCAGCTCATTTCCCTTACCTTCGCATTCTTTCTTCCTATGCTGACAGTGCATACACTGTTGTGAGAGGGCATGTGGTACTCCCTACTGCTTCCATATGGTTCTGTTTACCAGCAATCTTGACATCCAATTAAATAGCCAATAACAATCTCAGAATAGGGAAACTCGTATCAATAGACCAAGATATCAGTCTCTCATGTTCAATACCAGTAGAATCTATCCTTTGATGAGCATGTGATTGCTCATGGTGGATGTATGGATGAATATATCTTTAAGGATATAGCTCTTTCCAGAGCCAATCTTTCTTATAAGCTCATAGGATCAGAGAGTTAGAGATTTAGAGCAGAATGTGTCTATACAGAGGACATGTGGCTCCACCTTCTTATTTCATAGCAAAACGAATCCCAGAGAGGTTAATGACTTGCCCAGGGTCACACAGCTACTAATTATCTAAGACAGGATTGGTACCCTGGTCTTCCTGATTACAAATTCAGGGCTTTATCTATTATATTACAGTGCCTTTTAGCAGATGGCCTCTAAGTAACCTTACTAAGAAGAGCAGAAATAAAGAAAAATGGGCTTCTCCCAGTTTATGAATTATGTATTCCCTAGATTATATATTGCTTAGAAAATGTCTTGGAGGTATATTATTTTTAAGCAAACTTATAACAATGCCCTGCATATGGTAAGTGCTTAATATTTGCTTGTTTATTGAGTGAGTAGCACCAGTGATGCCATGGATAAAGTCTAGTCTCTTTTTGTTCCACTTTATCATTTGTTAGTTGTCTGACCAGGGCCAGTCACTCCAATTTGTTTAGCCTCAGTTCCCTAATCAGAAAAAAAAACAAACCCAAGAATAATAATGATAACCTATTTACCAACCTCAAAGAGGTGCTTTATAAATATTAAATCACTATTAAAGGGAGCAGTTAGGTAGGTAGCACAGTAGATAGTGCCAGGCCTATAATATGAAGAACTGGGTTCAATTATAGCCTCACATACTTCCTTGCTGCGTGATGTTGAACAAGTCATTTTACCCTGTTTGCCTAACCCTTTTTCTTCTGTCTTAGCATTATTACTGGGACAAAAAGTAAGAGTTTTAAGAAATGACTTTAGAAAAATAATACATTATCATTATTATTTCAAAGTAATCTTTATATAAATAGTTCTATTATTAATAATAATTTATTACACATTCTAAAAATTGGGAAATTTTGATAAACATGTAGGCAGGTAATTTGATCCTTAAATGTCAGGGAACTCCTCATTTAATACTCAAATGTAGGAGCGGTATAAAGCTGACAAAACCTTCCACTCCTCCTTGACTCCACCTGAAAAGGAGAGACAAGTGAGATTCAGAGGACAGTGCTATTGAGAAGTCAGGCAAGGCAATCTAATTTAACAAAGATTTATTCACCAACTACTGAGGAGACATTGTCCTAGGTCCTAGGGATACAAAGACAAAAGGAAGCATTCCTAGTCTTATTCCTAAAATTGTTCCAAAGTCATCCTGCATTCCTGACTGACTCCAGTTTTCTTGGTGGCTGGCTACCAGCATGGTTCCTCTAAGTCATCTTGTTGGGATTGGTCACTCCATTCACCTCACTTTGACCTGAATAATGTCTTTGTGTATGTTCTTAATGTCCCTTCCCAGCCCTCCCCCACCCAGTTTTGGTGGCTCAGTTCCCTATATCCTCCCCGCCCCAACCCCACAGTCCAAGCCAGCTGCCTCCAGAAATCCCCATCTAGGAGAGATCATTAACTTTTTAAAGCCATATGGAGGGCACTGAACACAAAGGAGCTTAGTGTCTCTACACCCTCTCTCCTTTGGTGATCTCACCTCCCAAGAGTTCAATTATCATTTCTAGGCAGAGGAGGACTATATCTGCTTACCCAGCCCTAATCTCTCTCCTGAACTCCAGTCCCCATAGAGTCAACTGCCTATGGACATTTCCTATTGGCACCCAAACTTAACGTACTGAAGCCAGAATTCATTACCTTTCCCTAAAAACCTTCCCCCTCTTCTTTGTTTTCCTATTTCTGTTTAAGGAAAAGGTCCTTCCCATCACTCAGATTCAAATTCCCAGAATTATCCTGAATTTTTCTTACTCTTTCATCACCCATATCCAAAAAATCATAGAATTTTGTTGATTCTATTTCAATAGCATATTACACCCCTCTAATCACAGGCTACTCATTACCATCCTACCTTCATCACCTCAGTTCTGGACTGTTGTAATAGATTCCGAGTTGGTCTCTCTGTATCTAGTCTCTACTCTCTCCAATATATTTTTTTCTGCACAGCTTCCAAGGGAAATTCTTAAGCAAGGTCTATCCAGGTCATTTGCCTCCTGGAAAAACAAAAAAAAGAATTGTAATAATTAGAATTTATATAGCCCTTTAAAGTGTACAATCGTAACCAGTATTCTCTCTAAGTGAATAGGTATAATTGCTATTATGTTTCTAATTTTACAGATGAGGAAACTGAGGCTGAAAGATTGATACTTACCTGGTCACTCAGCTAGTTGATACTGAAGGCTAATTTTGAATCCAAATTTTGCTGATTCTTATATCCAGATGTATATTCACTGTGCCACCTTGAAGAAAAATGAAGATAACTCTAGAAGCTATCTTTTGCCTCTAAATATCAAATATAAAGTCATTTATTTGTCATTCAAGACTCTTCCCAGTTTGGCTCCAGCTTACCTTTCCAGCCTTAGTCTACATTGCCCAAATAGGCTATTTGATGCTTCTTGTAATACAACATTCTTGACTCTAAGGCTTTGCATGGGCAGTTGCCCATTGTAGGAAAGCTCTTCTTCCTCTCTTCCTCAGAGTCTCACTAGTTGTTTCAAAACTCAGCACTAATGTTACTTCCAATATGAGGTTTTTCTCATTCACCAAGCTGCTAGTGGTTCTCACTCCTTTGCTCTAAATTACTTTATGGTTATTTTGTGTTTATTCTCCCTACATTTTGTTCTTACTCGTAATTGTATATGATCTCTCCCCTTGATACTTATTGATTGACTCAGAAAAGCCTTTATCAAATTCAAAAGAAAAAGAAAAGAACAAAATAAAGGAAAAAAAGAATCTGGAACAAAATGTGTTCTTGGTACTCATTATTATTGAAAGTGCTAACTGAGTCTTTCCATGAAAAAAAAAAGCCTTAGGGTAGTTAGAAAGTAGCTAAATCCTTTCCAATAAAATCATTGATAGTATAGAAGTCTTCCTACAAACACTTAAAGCAAATTGGGAATTTAGCACAGTCGTTGAGACTGGGAAATTGTATGTACATTTCAAGAAATGGGGATGCTTATTTACAGAGCTATAGAAAGCCAGGCATCTGTCAAAGTATTGAAGAAAATAAAAATTGGTGCTGATTTTCAATGACAGAAAAATGTGATCCTGGTAATTATGGCATAATTATGATGCACTAAATCTAATTTTAGTAGTCAGATAAAAGAAAGCCTGGAAAACTATCTGGAGGAGAAGAAACAAAATCCATCAACTTTTCAAGGCTAATGGAACCATGGGAAATAACAGGATTGGGCTATAGAAAACCAATCATCCTTGACAAGCTCGATTCCCTTTGTATTGTTTGTATAGAAATATTAAATTTGCAGATGAAAGAAGATATAAGATGTTTTCAAAATTCTTGACTCAAGGTCTAAGGTTGTTATTCTGGGTGTTTTCTCTTGTTACCTCTCTGGACAGCAATATTTTTAAGGCATAAATTGAAAATATGTTTATCTGCATATTCTTGCCCATGCACTTACATTACTATAGAGCTAAACCAATGGGGAAAATGAGTTTTGTGGTCCTAAAGAGAGGAAAGCTTTATTGTGCACATCAAAGAGAATATCTTGCCTGTGAAAAGTGATTGACAGGAGAGCAGGTTACCAAGGGAACTTGCAAATCTCCTTCTTTGTAGACCCTTTAAAACAGCATAGATGCTTATCTGGTTGGGGTGATCATAGAATTTTAGAGTTGTAAAGGACCTCAGAGGCCATCTAATCCAAACCATATTAGGAAAAAAAGAGATTCCCTTCTATAAAATACCTAGTCTCTTTTGGAATCCTTTCAGTGAGGATAAAACTACTACCTTTTAGGGTAGTTGGTTCCTTTTGGGAATATTCTAATTGTTAAGAGAATCATACCTTATATATATATACATATATATATATTCATTAAATATTTACCAATTACACTAAAATTTTTAACATTCATTTTTAATTGAATTTTAGATGATCTCCCCCTTTCCATTCCTCCTCCATTCATTGAGAAGGCAAGTAATATATGGGTTATAAAGGTAAAATAATGCAAAACAAAATTTCATATTAGTCATGTAAAAATTACACAAAAGTAAGAAAAATGAAGAAAGTGAAAAATATGCTTTAATCTGCAATCAGAGTTAATCAGTTCTCTCTCACTCTCTTTCTCTCTGCAGATGGAAATAATTTTTAATCATGGATCCTTTGGAATTGTCTTGAATTATTTGTTGTTTAGAATAGCTAAATTTTTCACACTGATCATCATTATATTGCTGTTACTGTGTACAATGTTCTCTTGGTTCTGCTCGCTTTACTCTGTATCATTTTGTGCATATCTTCCCAGATTTTTTTTTACTATTATACTTCTCATTTCTTACACTACAACACTACTCTATAACAGTCATATACTACAACTTGTTCAGTCATCTCCCAATTGATGGATATAACCTCAATTTCCAATTCTTTGTAACCACAAAAAGAACTGCTCTAAACAGTATTGTACATGTAGGACCTTTTCCCTTTTCTTTGATCACTTTAGGATAGAGACATAGTACTAGTTTTGTTGGGCCAAAGGGGAAGCATAGTATTAAAAACTTTTGGTCTTAGTTTTAAATTGTTCTCTAAAATGGTTGGACTAGTTAATAATTGTCCTCACAGTGCATCAGTGTCCAAATTTTTCCATCTCCTCTATGGCATTTGTTCTTTTTTCTTTTGGTCATGTTAGACAAATCTAACTTGTGTGAGATGATTTCTAAGAATTATTTTAATTTGTAACTGTATGGTCAATAGTGATATAAAGAATTATTTTCTTTAACTTATGATAGCTTTTATTTCTTCTGAAAATGCATATTCATATGCTCTGGTCCATTTATCAATTGAGGAATGGTTCTTATTTTTATATATTTGGCTCACTTTTAAAAATGTGACCCTGACAAATTTGCTGTAAAGTTTTCCCCGATTTCCTGCTTTCCTTCTAATTTTGGATACATTAGTTTTGTTTCTGCAATTTTTTTTTAATTTCATAAAATCAAAATTTACCATTTTACTTCCTGTGATCCTCACTATATTTAATTTGGTTATAAGGTTTTTCCTTATCCATAAATCTAAATTTTTTTTATTTGCCTTTATTTTACTAATGATATCACCCTTTATGTCTAAATGATTTATCCATTTTTACCTTAGGTTTATGATGTTAGATGGTGATCTGTGCCTAATTTTTGTCATACTACTTTCTAGTTTCCTATGTAATTTTTGTCAAATGTTATGTTCTTGCCTCAGAAACTTTATCAAATATTATATTGCTATAATAATTTACTACTATGTGTTATATGTTTAATTATTACTGATCTACCACTCTATTTCTTAGCCAGTAGATTGTTTTAATGATTTCTGCTTTGTTAGATATTTTAAAATCTTATGCTGTTAGACAACTGTCTTTTACATTTTATATTGATTCCTTTGATATTCTCAATCTTTTGTTCTTCTGAATGAATTTTGTTATTATTATTTTGCTCTATAAAGTAATTATTTGATAGCTTAATTAGTAAGGTGCACAATAAATAAATGTAGGTAGAATTATAATTTTTTGTTATATTGATTCAATATACCCATAAGCAATGAACATTTCTTCAGTTGTTTAGATCTATTTTTGTATGGAAAGTATTTTGTAATTGTGTTCATATGATTCCTGGGTTAGTCTTAGCAGGCAGATTCTCAAGTATTTTTACTGTTTGCATTTATTTTAAATGGAATTTTCCTTTCCATTTCTTACTGTTTTGTTGGTCATAGCTATCTAAATATATGTAGATGCTAGCTATTTATTTGGGTTTATTTTATATCTTGTAACTGTACTGGTTATTAATTTTTTCAACCAGTTTTTTCACTTCATTGCATAATGTGCCCAAAATGATGTTTTTAAGATATTTTTCTAAATTTGTTAGTCAGATATTTATTCCTCAATACATCATAAGGTTCTGCAAATGTGCCCTATGTAGCTGAGAAAAGAAATTATGCTCCAATCATCAAAAATTATTTCATTGTGCTAGGAAAAATAAAGAAATTAATGTGGAACAAGAAAAGATTGAGAATATCAAAAAAGTAATAAAAAATGCAAAGGACGGAGGCCTAGTAGTACCAGATTTTAAATCATCTTATAAAGCAGTAGTTATCAAAACTACCTTGTACTCTTTAAGAAATTAATCAATGGAGCAGGTCAGACATATAACAAACAATAATAAAAGATTATAGTAACCTTGCTTTTACAAAAGCATAGATCTGACTTTTGGGGATAATAATCACCATTTGATAAACATTGCTGGGACAAATGGAAATAACTTGGCAGAAACCAGGTATAGATCACTTTCTTATACCATACACTAAGATAGAACAAAATGGACATGTGATCTATACGTAACAAGAAATCATAAGTCAATTAAAAGAACAGAGAATATACTACCTATCACATTTATGGATAGAAGAGGAATTTATGAGTCAATAAGAGATGAAGACCATTGTCAGATGTAAAGTAGATCATTTGGAGTATGTTATAATTAAGGTTTTGTGCAAAAAAAAATGTTGTTAATATTAGAAAGAAAACAAAATGAGAGAGATTTATAATCAGTCTCAGGAACAGAGGTCTCATATCTAATCTATATAAAGAACTTTGTTATATTTATAAGAATATAAGCCATCCTGCAATTGATAAATGGGGAAAAAGTATGAACAGACATTTTTGGATGAAGAAATAAAATCCACATATATGTACAGAAAAACATGCTCTAAATCACTAATGATTAAAGAAATGCAAACCAAAAGAATTCTGAGATATCACTTCACATCCATCAGATTGGCTATCATGACAAAAAGGCAAAATGACACATGTGGGAGGGGATGTGAGAAAATGCAGGAACTAAAACACTGTTGGTAGAACTATGAACTGAGCTAACCATGTCGGAGAGCAACATACTAAAAGAGTTCTAAAGGTAAGTGTACCCTTAGGCTTATCTATACCATTGCTGGATCAGTTCCCAAGGAGATTAGAGAAGAAGTAAAGGCACCTGTATGTTCCAAAATATTTATAGCAGTTCTCTTTGTGGTGGCAAAGAATTGAAAATTAAGGGGATATCCATCAATTGGGGAATCGTTAAACAAATTATATGGTTGTGATTGAATACTCTTACAAAATAAGAAATAATTAGCATGCTAATTTAAAAAAAAAACTTAGAAAGAAATACATAGAATAATGAATAAAATCTGTAGATCCTAGAGAGATTATATACAGCTACATACTTAAATACTAACTTGTGAATGATTCCTCCAAACAATGAACCCCCCCAAAAAACCATGAAAGACATAATCAATATATAAAAATCTGTTTGTGGGATGATGCTTTCTATGATGTAGGGAGGGGAAGGAAGGGCTGAAATACATGTAAATAAATTTTATAAATAAGAAAAAGAATTATATCCCACAAGAAAGTAATTAAATAAGGATTCTAAAGGGGGAAAAGTATATTCCTTTCTATTCACATTCATCTTATTTATCTTACAATTAGGTTTATTTATTTCTGAGAGGAAAAAGTTGAAATCCTTCACTATTATACTAGTTTTCTTTGTAAAATATTTAATTTTTCCTTTAATAATTGGATGCTCTGTCATTTGGTATGTATATGTACATATTATTTCATTATCTAAGGTATTTAGAAATATATTTTCTCTATTTTTAATTAGTATTTTAAAATCTATTTTTGCTTTTGAATTAATTAAGATCAGGATGGCAAAACCTCTCTTCTCTTACTTCAGCTACTGGATAATCATGACTTTAGTATGTTTCTATAGCAGTCATGTGACCTCTTTTCTAATATCTTTTTTTTTTAATTTCCATAGTATCTATAGTACTCTACAAAGAAAAATAACACATTTCATCTTTTTCTTTTTATCAATCAAATGTTCTCCACCATGTTCCTTTTCCATTATTGGATTTTCTCAGATGAGTGTATTTTCTTAATTAATATATAATGTCCTTTCTATCTTCCAATTCTATCTCTTTATATATGTATTATTTCTTTTTAAATATTGTACCTACTGAAAGCCATATTCTATTCATGAGTCTCATCTTACCAAACCTCTAGGCCTTTTTTGCAAATTTCTATAGATATTTTTCAAATGGAGGTTTTATTTCTTTCATAAAGAGAAGTCCCAGGAAGAATATTTGCTTTATAAAGGAGGTCTTGGGACTTAACTGCTTCTTAGTCTTAAATAATTGCTTAGAGGGGTAGTTATATAGCTCAGTTGATAGAGAGCCATGCAGAGAGATGGGAAGTCCTAGTTTCAAATCTGTCATCAGATACTTCCTAGCTTTGTGACCCTGGGCAAATTACTTAACTCCAGTTACCTACCATTAATCTCTCTTCTGCCTTAGAGCCAATGCTTAGTATTAATTCTAAGACGGAAGGTAAGGATTTAAAAAAAAGAAAGAAAAAGTAGTTGGTTAGTTATCTGAGAATTTAAAAGACTTAGTCAGGATCATATAGTTAGTATGTATCAGGGACAAGAAAGCTTCATGTCCATTATGACATATTTTGTTTCATTACTTTTTTCCTTTGTGTCACATTCATCTGTGTTCTGGTCTATTGAATTAGGTCAAATATTTCTCCTGCTTCTTTAGATCACCTTGTTTTTTCCTTCGCCTTAAAGCCCTTTCTTTAGTTGTCATTGTCCTCATGAACATCATGATCATCATTATGATCATCATCATAAGAATTATTATGAACTATTCATTGTGCCTATAATCTCAAGAATAGAGAAGCCTTCTTTGAAATCCTTTGCCTTATTTTTAAGGAACATTACCATTTTTTACATTGACCTCTGATAGCAATTATTAGTCTTTTTAAGAAATACAAATATGAAATTATATCCACTAAACAAGAAGTTCTCAAAACTTTTGGTCTCAAGACTCTTTTATACTGTTAACAATTATTAAGTATTCCCTTTCAAAAATTTTTGTATGTGTGGGTCATATTGACATTTGCCTTATGAAAAACATGTTTGTAGGTTTAAAGTGCTTTCACAGACCCCCTCACAGACCCCCTACCATGGTCTTGAGTACTTCTTAAATCAAACTTTGAGAACCTTATTGCTCTAAGGAGATCACTACAGAACTCAGTTGATCCTTGATAAAATATCTCTTCAACCTGAAAGCAACTGATGAAATTATCTAGAGCAATAAGGAAACTGATTTGAATGGAATTATGAACATTTTTTTAATTTTAATACACTCTCTAATGAATGTTTCCCTTTTTTTCAGATAGTAGCCCAAGGGGGAAAAATATATATGCCATTAAGATCTATTTTCTGTGGTCTTACTTTTTCTATTCTTCCCCTTTCTTGTACTTCAGAGGTACCATTTCTATTAATCTCTATCAAAACTAGTGCTCAGAAAAATATTATTAAACCTCTTCATAGTAAAGCATTTTGTTGTTGCAATAGGAAACTTGTATCTAAATCCAGGCTTCAATGTTTCCCAGCTATATGACACTTGAAAAATAATTTTTCTCTGAGTCTCAGTGATCTCATCTGGAAAAAGTAGCTCGTAATTCTCTCACTCTCTATCTGACAGAATTGTTGGGAGGAAAACAGCTTGTCAACCTTAAAGAAGTATGGGAATTTGAGTCCTTGCTATCATTAACTCAGTCAACATAATGTTAAGGGATAAGGGACTGATAGCTACTAAAATATCACCTCTTCCTGAGGTTTTCACCTTTCAACAGGGAATAGAGAAATATCTCAAAGGAAGTATCCCATTTTTAATGATGGAATCTTAGGTAGCAGCAAAGGATTGGAATATATGAGAAGTCAAGGGACTATTGTCCTAGAGGAGACTAGAACAGCATTTAAAAATGGCAATATGGTGAGTAGGGTGAGTAGCCTTCTCACAACATTTATCATTTAGTAAAAATAAATGAAATGTTATTCTATACTATAGATGAAATATTCATGTAAGAGTCTATTAGAGGATAGAAAGGCAGCTGGACATGAAGTCAGTGTTCAAAACCTTAGAGGTGAAACTTACTGGCTATCTGAATCAAGTCATTTAGACTTTTCCTGGGATCTTATCTGTAAACTGATCACAAATGTTGGGCATGACTAAACAACAACACATGGGAGATACTGTGTTACTCTCTGTAGTTAAAAATGAAAGAAAAATATTTTAAATATATATATATATACATATATAATGTATATATTTACATATGCCCTCAAAAAATCTAGAGAGCCAGTCAGAAACACAGCTGAAAGGACTATGATGTCTGCTTGGCCTAGAGGTCCTGAAAGAAACTCACTAATGGATACAGGTGGTTAGTATGGCAGAGATATGTTCTTTGGTCAGAAGCTACCTGTCCCCACCCCCACCCCCACTGCCCTCCAGCCCCAAGTAGTCGGGGAAGTTCTAGGATAAGACACAGCTGATAAAAAAAGTCTACAAACTCAGAAGTACTATTGGAAGTAGAGACCAAAGAACATGCAAGGTAGGTACCATTTCCAACATCCTTATTACTGTTCTCATTATTGTTTTCATCCTCATTATCTTTCCCTTCATGCTCATCCTTTTTCTTTATTATCCTCATCAATGAAAAACAAATGTTTATTATTATTATTACTATTATATTTAAGGTTTTGTACTAGATAATGTTAATACAAAAAGCTGTAAGTTCACATGATCTTAAAGAATAGGGCAGATAAATATCAGAGCAAGAAACCATATACTAAAAAAATGAGTAGTGTGAAAAGTAATAAAAACTCAAGAGATTTTTTTGATAAGATCGGGGCATTTGGGAGCATTTCCATATTTGATCATCATCCCCAACTGGAAGTTCCCTTGTCCTGCTGTCTTCCCCTTCAAGGCCCAAATATGTATTCTAACAGGTAGGGGATTTCTTCTAAATAATAGCACAAGCCTTGGTATCTTAATAGCATTTGAAGATTGGAATATTTGTGTGACTACCGTGAAAAATGACACTGATCTGGAATTTTCTACATATGAGCTCATTTGATCCTCATAATGACTTTGTGAAGTAGGAACAACCGTTATGCTTATCCCCAATCTATAGATGACAAAACAGAGTCTCTAGATAGCTGAAGTGCCTTGCACATGACAAAACAACTGTGAAGTATTGCAGCAAGGCTTTAGACCAATGTATTCCTGAATCCAACTCCAGAGTCCAATTAGTCATGCTGTCTATGATAAAATATTATGTGCAATGTACAAAACCACATGTATAAATATTGTCATTTTTATATAAAATCAGTATTCCAATTCACATTTGTATGAATTCAATGTGAACTATTTCTAGGCTAATTATAATACTAGTAATTCACTTTGAGTTTTTTTTTTCTCCTTTCCTTTAATCAAATGAATCCATTAGGACCAAAGAAGTATTTATAAAATATTTTTGGTTCCTCCAAGAGACTATGTTTCTGGGTTTTGCTTTCTTTGATTTCTTATCTGAAAATACTGTTCCCCAGAGCAATAGAAATATAACACAGGACATCCTTTAAAATCTTAGTAATTTTTCCACTTTGGCCTTTTCCCTCTTCATGCTAGTGATTTCATTCTGAAAAATAAATGCATTGAAAATCAGATGACATGGAAAAAAAGAACAGAATGGTTATTATTGGGGTGACAAATGTAGATCTTAGTTCTTAAGAAAAGTTATCCATGAAAAAACAGTTCCCAAATGGGACAGGAAATGCTAGGATCCTCAAGCCCTCCAAAATTTGGCTGATATAATTTCCTTTATGAAAGAACACTGACTTCACTAGCAAAAAAATGCTGCTGGATAAGCATGGTTGATTTGATTGGAACTATTGGAAATTTGAGCCTAGGAAACTCCTTGTCTAGGGTTTGGCAATGACGGGATTCTTTTAGATGGGTTTGAGCTTTCCTTGTGCCTTGGAAAGGAAGCCTCCTTACTTTCTCCTACACTAGCAACTTTGAAAAAATATATATTTTATTTAAGCCAGAGCACTAAATATTTTTAATAAAAGAAAGTATTCTCTCTCCTCCTATTACTCCTCCTTTCATTCCACACTTTGCTTCGAGTCTTCTTCTGGGTTCAAGTCAATGTCATAAATGAAATGCACAATGATACAGAATTCTAAAATGACCATTAATCAGCAAATTCAATTTGACCGAAGATTGATAAGCACCACTATGTTCCAGACAAAACAAAAACATGAAGTAGAAATAGAAGCTTACATTCTGGTATTATAAAGAATAATGGCTAACATGTATATAGAGCTTTAAGATTTATGAAACACTTAAGTATCATAAATATCTCTGGTACCACAAATATCTTAGATATTCTAATTTTCTCATACAATTGGAAACCCTTTTAAACCATTTTACCCCTTTATTTCCCTTGATTATTTTAACTATATTAAGAACTTTAGGCATCTCTTGTATTATAGAAATCTTATGTATCCTATTTATCACTTTCCCATGCAGGAGGTGATTGATTTGATTAATTCTACTGATTCCCTTGAGATTTTTCTGTTTACCCTTTTATATTTCTTTTGAACATTTTGAATACATCTGTGGGTTGGGCT
The DNA here is from genome assembly GCF_027887165.1 of Monodelphis domestica. NCBI lineage: Eukaryota > Metazoa > Chordata > Mammalia > Didelphimorphia > Didelphidae > Monodelphis > Monodelphis domestica. The sequence continues at coordinate 130,775,255 of NC_077229.1, read as the reverse complement.
ACACCTACTGCCAATACCCCTGTGGTACAGCCTGCATGTTCAGTCTCCTTGGGGTAGAATTGAAGCCAAATTGGAGGCAAAACTCATATGTTCATTTTGAACATAGCATTTGGTGATCAAAATTTATTTTTAGCTTTGATCATTTTGTTAAGAATTCCTGGAAATCTTCTATTTCATTAAATATCCATTTCCTCCCCCTGGTGTATTATGTTCAGTTTCACTGAGTAGGTGATTTTTGGTTGTAAGCCTAGATTCTATGTCTTTCAGAATATTATCCTCCATGCCATCTGAACTTTTGATGTAGTGCTAGATTCTCTCCTGATTGTGGAACCTTGATATTTGAATTTTCTTTTTTCTTGTTATTTGTAGCATTTTCTCCTTGACTTGTGAGTTGAGAACTACTCTTATTCAAGCCATTATAATTTATAATCCAGACTAACCTTCTAATTGGTTTCCCTGCTTCAATTCTTTCTCCATTCCCATACAGTGATGGTGAACTTAAGGCACAGGTGCCAAAGATGGCACACAGAGTGCTTGTTGTGGTCATGTGGATGCCCCCCCCCCAACCTGAAAGTTTATTACTAGAAAGGCAGAGGAACTAAAGTAGAGCTTCTCCCTTCCTTTCTCCACTGTGCCTGATGACATTTTTTTACTTCTCTTGTCCCTCTGCCTGGCAGCCCAATGGAAGTGTTTTCTCCATCCCCTGTGTGGGGTAAAGGGGAACAAGGCATGTCCATCATTTGGTGGGAGGCTGAAGCATGGTACATGATCTCTGGTGGTGAGGTGGGGTTGGGGCCCAGCATTCCATCTCTAAAAGGTTCTCCATCACTGCCATATAGCCTTCACAAAGCAGTCAGTGACCTCCCTAAATTTACGGATTATTTTTTGAGAGGAGGTGTTCTGGTCTAGCTTTATTGGACATAAGGTGCTTGTGAACTGGGTGAAGCTGCAATGGCAAAGGAAGGGGACTAGAGAAGGAATTAAATGGGACCGATTCTTTTTTTTTTTTTAATTTAAAAACCCGTACCTTCCATCTTGGAGTCAATACTGTGTATTGGCTCCAAGGCAGAAGAGTGGTAAGGACTAGGCAAAGGGGGTTAAGTGACTTGCCCAGGGACACACAGTTAGGAAGTGGATGAGGCCAGATTTGTACCTAGGACCTCCCATCTCTAGGCCTGACTCTCCATCCACTGAGCTACCCAGCTGCCCCCGGGACCAATTCTTAAGAGGGTAAAGGGTGGATCTGGGGAGGAGAGGAAAGAGGAAACAATAGAAAGGGATGAGGTTGGGGGGCCTGGACTCAAAGGGAAGGCAGGGGAATAAGGCAGAAAGCTGGCAGGAGAGGGTTCAGATAGGTGCTTCCTGGGAACCACGAGCTGTCATCAGGGCCTGTTCCAGTTGCTCATAGAGGACAAACATCACTACATTCCAGGAGCCCAAGCAGAGGAAGGAAGGACCCTTTGTAGAAGGCTTGGGGCCCCTCCTTCCAAAGCATGGTGAGAGCACTGTGTCCAGCAGTGGCATAATAGCCCAAGGCCAGAGTTCATGTGTCTCATCTTGACCACATCCATGAGGGAGGTGATGATGGTGGTGCAGAAGCCAGCCCCAAAGGCTGAAGTGAAGTGGCCTTCAGGAGGGCATCTTTGATGAGGTCACCAGCTCAGCATACTTGACAACAGCATTGTGGGCGACATTGGGTGAAGTTCCTTTGCATAGGCTACAAAGCCCCTCTTCTTGGGTGATAGTCTTATAGGCATCCACCATGCCTTGGTATCTCCAGTTTCCACCTGCAGAAGCCTGGGCCTGGAAATGTGCCTTCACCACATCTGTGGGTTGGCCTACACCTACTGCCAATACCCCTGTGGTACAGCCTGCATGTTCAGACCCTTTGGGGTAGAATTGCTTGACAGAGTCATTGAGGCCAAATTGGAGGCAAAACTCATCTGGCACTGCAATCCAGCCACCAGCCCATTGAACAGGCTGCCAGGACCCTTGGTCTTTACCATGGTTAGAATGGTGCCCATGATACCCCAATACTGGGCACTGGTAGAGGAAGTGCAGATGGCCCCCTGACTCTCCCTGAATCTGCAGCCAGACTTTGGCTGTGGGGGAAGGTGATGAGGTCAGCGATGCAGGTGGCAGTACCAGCCCCAAGAAATTTCATGGTGGCTATGTCGGGTGGGGGGGACTTCTGTAGACTTGAATCCAACCATGTTGCAATACTAGCTTTCTGCTACCTTCCAGGAGGTAAAGGAGAAATGAAAAGATGGCCTCAACCAATTAAGCAAGATGAGATAATGGAACTCTGACAGTGTCCTGCCTTGGAGGCTTTTACAATGATGGGACCTTGATCAAGCTTCTGTAAAGGTGTCCTGCTCTTCAAGTTGCTCATGGCAATCATGGTCTACTTCCCTTGATTTTCCATAGAAAATTTTTGGGAAACTGAACACCTAAGAATCATATTATGTACCCCAGACCGTGGAAGAGAACATGAGGAAGAGGTGGAGGCTGAACTGGAGAAGCTCCCACTCCTAATTACAAACACCAAATGGTTCTTTGACCACATCTAGGATCAAATACAAATTTACCTGTTTAGCACTTTGAATCCTTTACAACTGATTAGAACATAATATTCCAATCTTACTGTACTATCTGTCCCTTTAGCTGAATTGGCTTTACTGTCTGTCACGCAAATTGCTCCATCTTCTCTTCTTGTCTTTTGTACAGGGTGTTGGACATGCTTGGAATGGGAATGCCCTCTTGCCTTGGAATCCCAAGTTTTCTTCAAGACTCATCTAAAATGCCTTCTCCTATAGTAGACCTTAATAGTACTTTTCCTTCTAATTCATGGACTAATGTCTTTCTCCCTATGAAATTGTCTTATATTTTGCACATATTTTATATACCTTTATATGCTTCAATGATGCTTACCTTAAAAAATGCAAGTTCTTTGCTGTCAAATATTGTTTCATTGTTTTTTTCTTTTTATCCCTACCGTTATAACAGTGTCTGATACAAAGTAAGTAATTGATGCTTTTTTTGATGAGCATATTGACTTTAGAGATAATCTATTTCACCTCTTTATAAAATGTATGAAGGTACAAACATGTCCTTTCCCATTTTTAAAAAATCTCTTTGGGATTCAGACCTGGTAGTGGTATTGATGGATCAAAAAATATCCATTCTTTCTTGCCATTTAGGAATAATACCAAATTGCCCTCCAGAATGGTCAAATCAATTCACAAATTCACAAGGAATGCATTAGTATCTCAATTTTGCCATATTCTCTCCAACTTTATTATTTTCCTTTACTGTCTTATTGGTCAATCTGATAAGTTTAAAGTGGTACCTCAGAGTTGTTTTAATTTGCATTTATCTAATCAAAAGGAATTTTGAACATTTTTTCATGTGATTATTGATAACTTTGATTTCTTCATCTGAAAATTGCCTATTTATATTCTTTGACCATTTAGCTTTTGGGGAATGACATGGATTCTCATAAATTTGACTTAGTTCCTTATATACTTGAGAAATAAGACCTTTATCAGAGAAATTTGTTATACATTTTTCCCAGTTTATTGCAACCTTTCTAATCTTAGTTGCATTGGTCTTGTTTGTACAAAATCTTTTATATTTAATATAATCAAAATTATTCATTTCATATCTTGTAATGTTCTCTATCTTGTGTTTGGTCATAATTTCTTCCCTTCTCCACAGATCTGCCAAGTAAAGTATTCTATTTTTCCATAATTTACTTATAATGTCACTCTTAATATTTAAATCATATACCCATTTTGAACTTATCTTGGTATAGGTTGTGAGATGTTGATCTAACCCTAATTTTTGCCATAATGTTTTCCAATTTTCCCAGCAAATTTTGCCAAATATAGTTCTTATCTCAAAATCTGGGATCTTTAGCTTTATCAAATACTATATTGCTGAGATCATTTACCCCTAATCTATTCCATGGATCCACACTTCTATTTCATAGCCAGTATTAGATTGTTTTGATGATTACTGCTTTATAATACATTAATAGCTGCTTTTTTGTGGTGGCAAAGAATTGGAAACTAAAGGGTTGTCTCAATTTGGGAATGGCTGAACAAAATGTGGTATATGATAGTGATGAAATATTATTGGGCTATTAGGAATGAACAGGATGATTTTGGAAAGAACTGGAAAGGTCTATGTATTCTAATGCAGAGTGAATTGAGCAGAACCAGGAGAACATCATACATTGTAACTAAAACATTATGGAATGACAAAATATGATAGACTTTGCTACTAATAGCAATATGATGATTCAGAACAATTTTGAGGGACTTATGAAAAGGAATGTTGGAATATAAATGCAATGAATAAATATATAAAAACATAATTTATCACTTGACTTTTTGGGTATATGACTTGGGATTTTGGTTTTATAAGATTATTCACCTATAAAAATGAGTAATATGGAAATGTTTTTATTTGATAGTATATGTATAACCCAGAAAAAATATATCTAAATACTTACTCCTCTTTTTGTGATTTTCTTCTATTTGGTTTTCTTCATATCAATATTAATACTCCTGTCCAATCTCTTTTGTTGCTTCATCATTTCTGTCTGAACCCTAATAAGGCCATGCCAGTCCTCTTTCTTGGGTCATCTTCTTATATTTACCTTTTTTTCTCTTTTTAAGCCCACTAGTTTCCAAATGTTCAATTATAATCTCTCTGCAGATGATTTCCAGATCTATATATCTAGTCCTTATTCACTCTTCTAAGTTTCACATCACTAACTGCTTACCCGGCATTTCTAATTGACTGTTTGACATTTCAGATTGTATAAATTCTAAAACAATTAATTTCTACTTCCCTCACAAATATCTTTTATGTACAAGGTAACTTAATCCTTAGGTTGCTTCTGGAGATTTTCAATCTTAAAGTCTTCCTTAAGTCTTCGTTTTTCATCACACACGTCTCTATATCCAATCAATTGAAAAATCTCCTTTATCCCCTTTTTTGTCTTCTTGATTCTAACTCCACAATATATCTCACATCTAGCTCCTTTCTATTTGTATCACTATTGTTCCCAGGTCCACATCACATATTGCCTAGAATATTGACATCCCCCTAACTCTAAGCACTTGAATACTTCCCCTGTGGAATGGATTCATGAGAATAAATTGTTCCAATGGCCATGAAGGTGGAAGAAGCAGGGACTGTGGAGTTCTAATAACTTAGTCAGATGTCAAGGTGATCCACTGGATCCCAAGGCTATCATCAGTCATATTGACTTTTGCCCTACCCCTGGACTTCAATGACTCTGGAAGAGAATTTGTGCAATTCAAACTCACTTAAACCTAATGCACTCAAATATCAAGACATTACCCATAACACATTGTTCTTCCTTGTTAGTGAAGGATGGACAATATGAATATTCGAGTAATCTCTTAATTCTTCTTTCTATCTCAAGTCTCTCCCCTCTTTAATCCATCCTTCACACAGGTTGCTACCCAAGTGACATTCCTGAAAAACAAGATGGACCATGATACACCCCTGCTCAAGAGGCTTCCAAGTTGCCATTAAAATAATAAACAAACTCTTCTGCTTAGCATTTAAAACTCTTTTACCTCCTGACTGTAAACTTGTAGCCTTAGTATATAATATTTCCCTATAAGCACTCTACAGTCCATCTACCCTGTTTTCTTACTGTCCTTCACATATAACATTCCTTCTGTCTCTATCCCTTTGTACAGATTTTCTTTCTATGCCTGAAATGCAGGGAGCAGTAGGTGGATCACTGGACAAGAGTCAGGAAGAACAAGTAAGGACTCATTTCAGACATATAGTAGCTACAAGTTTGTTTTTCAAGCTTACCTTTCCCATACAATTCTGACAGTTGTTAACAAGCACTTTTAGATGAGGGCAGAGATTTTTATAACTATAGTTATTATTATCATTAGAAATAATATTTCCCAAGAACCTAACATAGTGCTCTACATATAGTAGCTATTTACTAAATGTTTGTTATATTGAAGCATAAAAATACATTTATTATCAAGCTTGAAGGGAGCCTAGAAGTAATTCTGGATTACTAGTGGTAAGTAACTATTTCTTCTCCTCTTCCTTGAGACTTCTCTAAAGACTAATATTGGGCACAGAGTGGATGGATCCTTAAGAAACATTTGTTTTCTTGACTATTGTCAGCTCAACCTAGGTTGGAAAGAAAAATGTAAATCACTTTCTAATGTGTTTCTAAAGTATTGCGATGCTCTATCTAAAAGTTAGAGACAGCTGCTATTTACTTGGTTTTAACAGCTTCATAAATCTGATGAAGTAAACTCTGATATCCTAAGTCAGGGCAGACTCTGGTAGGCTCACTAAATTATGGCAGTTACATTGATGTAAATATAGGTACTATTATGGCATTTGTTTTTTAGAATGAGTTGTGTAGATGACAAACTATTCTGTCGCATGTTTCATAAAGTTGTAGATAACACCTCATGGGCTCAGAGGCTTTCTGTTTGGTAAATGACAATCTTTCTAATCTTTCAGTCTCTGCACTCAAAGATTTTCTAAAGGATTCCTTGTTCTTTCATGGATTTTGTTCCTTGAGACTTAAATTAGGATATTCACAAAGATTTCTTAGACAAGAGCTCTAAACAGTTGACTCTGAAGCTAAGGATCATTGTTTATTTTCCAATATCATGAACTCAGTCTAGATTTCCTGTTCCTCATTCTCACAAGCATACGTGTACTAATGAGATCTAGTATTGGCCATTTTTATGGGGAACACATAAGGAGGACATATATATATATATGCATATATATTTTAACACAGTAATACTTACCTTCTTATCACACTTCATCTTTGCACTGGCTGTGCTCGTGTCTGATAGAATAGCTAGTCTAGCCCACTAATTTTATAGAAGAGGAAACTGAGGCTCAGAGAGTTTAAGTGACTTACCTGAGGTTATGTTATAGTAAGAAGCTTAGCAAAGGATTTGCTTGAATGTCCTCTGACTATAAATTCAGTGCCTTGGGTGTTACTGAAGACAGATGTGAAGACATTCAAAAGATCAAATACCTGAGTATTTATCAAAATTTCCATTCCTAGCTCTCTCTTTAAATCTAATTACCAAAGAACTGCCACCACCAGCACTACAACTTCAGAACAAATTTCTCATCCATGAACCTCAACTCCGAGACCTAGTATGATTCAAATACCTCCAGTTTTCCAGACTATATGGCTTGGACTTTGCTTTCATCTATTTGTACCAAGACTAAGACTTTCATGGTTTTTTGACAGTTGAGCTTGAAGAACACTACTAACTCTCCCTTGGCTATCATGACTTAGAATGAATCCAATTCTAGCTGCCAACAGTTTATTTTTTCCCTTTCTCAGGAGTGTGCCCTGCCTTCAGTTCATGACATTAAAGGGAAATGAAAAATCAGTCACACATGCAGTTATACTATCCTTATCTTCTCTGGACCTTAGGGGAAAAAAACATTTTAATAATTAAAAAGACAGTCATTTGATCCAATCTCCAGCTGCAAAATGAAGAGCCTTGCCATTAATAAAAAGACTTTCTAGATTACCCTGGCCAAACCTTCATTTCATAGGTGAGGAAACTAAAGCCAAGGGAGGTGATATGATTCCTCTAAAAGTCACAAAGATAGTCAAACTGGGATTAAATCCAGGTTCTCTTACTCCAAATGCAGTGTTGTTTCAAGTATATTCTAACTTTGAAATTCAATTATTTTTCTTTTCTTTGCCATTCCACAGATAGTGTTGTGTGTGCTTCATGCCAGCATAGATACAGAATATTGGTGGGAGTCCAAGTAGACAAGGCTTATGTTTGGGTAAGAATAGTCTACAGTTTATCAAATTCTAGCCAAGAAGCATTGACTCACCATCGTGAGTGACTTCATGTGTAGTATTACTATCTACTAAATTCCTGAGTTCCAATTTGCCTGGCTAGCCCTTATTAACACTCTGACTCAGCTTCATACTCCTCCTCTGATAGATCAGTATGATCAAGAAAGATGTTCTCAACAGAATGTGACACCTTTCTAGCTGCCCCTGGATTTACTCATATTAATCATGCAAAAGATAAAAGATGCTCAGCTTGGCATAGAGGACTCTCTTAATGCTGATTAAGCTGGGCATTCTTGGAAGCAATAATGAAATGAATGTGGTTTGATTTAATAAGAAATAGTTACCTGGAATTTAAAAGATTTCCTGCTCTTCCGACCACAAAAACAGTTAGATTTCAAAGGACAAAGACTGAATTACAAAACATTTAAAATGTTAAAATGAAATAAGAGAAGTGGAGTTATATGTAGGAAGATGTAGATAAGGTCCCGACTCATACTGTATCTAAAAGTACACAAATGAATTGGGTTGCTAAGCCTCATCTCATTTTGCTTCATAGAACTTAAATGGTTCATGCCAGAATGGTGTATAGGCAGCAATGGATAGATAGAGCATGAGTCCTGGGATGAGGAAGAACTGACACTTACCGTGTGATGGTAGGCAAGAGCTCCTTCAGGGGGGAGGATGATTTTGTGCCTTTGTTTTGCCTTTCTTTCTTGGCACAGTACTTGGCACATAGTTGATACTTAATAAATACTGATTGGTTGAGTGACAAAGGACTCTGCATAAATTATCTCATTTAGTCTCCATGACAATCCTGTGAGTTAGGAATTGCAAGCATCACTCATTTCCCATATTTTACAGATGAGAAAATAGCTTCAGCAATGTAAAATATGGTGCTCCAAATCACACAGCCAGTAAGTGATAGAAATCACATTTGAACTCATCAGTGCTATTGGTATGATTGTAGATCACCCAGTTGCAAATCCTAATCCACAAGAACTAGAAATTGACAGCATCCTTGACAGACAGCCCTTTAGCCTCTGATTAGTTATGATTAAGTCATTTCTTTGTAGGAGCTACATTTTTTACTGCTCAAAAGCTACAATTCCATTCATTAGGAAACTCCTTATAAATTAAAATTTCACTCCCTTTAACTTCTACCCATTAAGCTCCAGTGTTCTTCTTTGGAGAGATCACAGAAGGAATATGTTTCCTTGACAGTAATGATCCTCCAAATATTTGTAGAGTTATCATGTGTCTTACTAAACCTTCTCTTCTTCAGAATTCAAGGGAAACTACAGAATGAGGAAATGTTAAGGGTTGAGAGCCAAGTCAAACAGAGATCTAGCTTGTTAGATGTATCCTTTTTTTGCCCTATTTGGAAACACAGAAGATAACTGGAAACAGTTGAGTGAATTTGGTTCGTAAATGAAAGAAGCAGGGAAGCTAAGAGACTCAGTGGATAGAGAGCCAGGCCTAGAAACAGGAAGTACTGGGTTCAAATCTGTCCTCAGAAATTCCTAGCTGTGTGATCCTGGGCAAATCATTTAACACCTAATGCCTAGCCCTTCCCCCTCTTCTGACTTGAAACTGGTACTTAGTATTAATTCCAAGGCAGATTAGATGATGGAGGTTTAAAAAAAGGAAGGTTTAGTAACCAAGGATCATTTAAAAAAAAGGGGTTATCAACACTTACCTCACTCAGAGGGAGCAAATGAGGTATGTATTTTTCCTGCTCAGGTTTAGATGTTGTACGTTTTGATGTTTCTTTTTTAGCTTGACTTCAACCTGTTCTATGGCTTTTGGATCTTTTGATGTTTCATCATTGACCTACTCTTCTAATGTTGGAAAATCCCTTCTGGGAGCCAGTTTGGAATAGTAGGGAGACATAATAGATTTGGAGTCAGAGTCCCTGGAATGGAATGTCACTGTTCTCTACCAACCATGCAGCCTTAGACAAATCACACGACCTCTGTGTACCTCAGTTTCTTTATACATAAAATGAAAGAGTTGAATTAAATGCCTCTTAAGATCTATTTCTATTTTTATCTGTGTATATAATATACATGTTAAATACATATATATGTTTTGTTGTTGAATCACATCAATCCTGTCCAACTCTTCTTAAGGTCATTTTGGGTGTTTTCTTGGCAAAGATATTGGAGTGGCTTGCCATTTCCTTTTCCAGATCATTTTAGAAATGAAGAACTAAGGCAAAAAAAGATTAAGTGACTTCCCCAGGATCACATTGCTAGGCAGTTTCTGAGGCTAAACTTGAACTCATGAAGATGTCTTCCATATATATAGACTACATAAATATATACATATATGTATGCATATATATATACACACATCCATATGTATGTCCTTATGATCCATAATTCTAGTAGCTTATTTTCTTTATCATGTCTTAACAAAACCAGAGCTGGATAATATTAGTAAATACAAAAACTGCAGGAAGAGGGTTTTTTTTTTCTTGCTTAGAGTGGGAGGAGCAAGAAGGTATCATTGGAAAGTTAAACTTCTTCAGTTACAAGAGCATCTGAAGGTCACCAAGCTACCAAGGCTAGAGATGAGCTGGTGAATCAGCTGCCAAACATAGAATTGAGCACCCAGGGAATTTACTGGAGATTAGGAAGCCAGAATTCATGGAGTGCCAGGAGGGTGACATTGTGTCTGACTCATGAAGCTTCCCGGGGGCCTAGTTCTTTTTATTGTAGCCACTTAGGTACCTTTCTCTTACTTGGCACCGATGGTCTGCCTTGGTCCCAGAGAGAAGCAGCCACACCTCCTTCTGGCTCAGTCACTTCTGCTGAGCTATGGGGTGGTGTGCTCTTGCTCTGTAAGGTCTATTTTTTTCCTTCAAGCTATTTATATACTTAGGTTTTACCACTATGGACAGCAGCTCCAATTATTAGACTGCAACCAGAGCCATCAGCTGGATAATTTGTCTGGTCTGGTCCCTGCTACTAGGAAAGAGCTAGAAGATAGTAAAAATAATAAATAACAAAAAATCCCAGCTTTTACTGGACAGACAAAAGCCCTGCTCAACATTTGAAGGTGATCCTAAAATAACAAGTAGCTATTTTTAAGGGCTCCATTTTTAGCAACTTGCTTACTCTCAGACCTAGTTTTTGTCCCTAATCACCCAAATTAAGTGTACTATTCTTGGCCCCTATAAAAAATTGGATAGTTCTTTTTAAATCCTACTTCAACTAGTTTTCTCCATTTAAAAAGTGATCATGAATATATAATCACCCATACATATACACATTGTTTAGGAAAATCCATGTTTCTAGAACCCTTATCAAATATGCCCACTGTAACTTCAGAGAAGACATGCTTTTCTTAAGGACACTCTGTGATGCAACGCAACCAGTACTGAACTTGGAATCACAGAGTGGTACAGTGGATAGAATGTTAGATTTAAAGTCACATAGCCTTGAGTTCAAATTTGGCTTCAGATCCTTATGAGCTATTTGACTCTGGGAAAGTCTTTTAACTTTTGCCTATTTCAATTCCCTTATGTATAAAATGACTAGAGGTATTTTATTAAGTTCTATGTTCCTCTCCAGCTCTAAATCCATGATTCTATGACTTAAATTTGAACCCTTGTTTTCTATCTACTTCCTGTGTCATTGAAGGCAAGTCATCGAAGGACTCCTTTCAAGGACTGCTTTCTTCCTTTGGTGTCCACCTGTCACCTAGCTTTCACTGTGGTTCCAAGATGCTGTAGAAGCCAACCCCAGTAAACCATTTCAGCAGGAAGGCTAAAGAAGATTGACAATAATGGACAAGCCTCAAACTCATTGGCGAGTTAGAAGAGAGTCTACCCCCAGGCCAGTGAAAACTTTACTTAGTAGAAGGGGTAGATGAGAACAATTTATTCCAATGAATATGAAGGTAGTAGGAGAAGATCTTGTGAAGAGCTTAGAACTGGGTCAGACATCAATGAAGCCAAGGTCATCCACAGCATCCCAGACCATCACCAATCCTCTTGACTTTTGTTTTGCCATTGGTCTTTGATGACTCCAGAAGAGAGAGTGAGACTTATGTCTTCACACAACTCTGCCTCACTTAAATCCAACTTATAGGAGAGTCAGAAGATATCCCTTGGTGTTATTTTGGCCCTTTCCATGTATGAAGATCAACAAATAACCAGAACAAGTCACAATTTCTCCATTTCTCATTTTCTTCATCTGTAAAATGAAGAAATTGTATTAGATGATCTCTGAAATCATTTCTAATTTAATGTCTAATTCTACAATCTGATGACTTTGCTAATCATGCCCTCAACATTTAAAAAATTATAACAATAAATAGATATACTGTTTCACCTAGAATGTCAATACTCAAAGCAGCCTCTGATTAGGTATATTCCTACTCTTAGCTGGAGAGGAAGTCCCACTCCAACATCCAGACTGGATTTGAAGAACACTAGAAATGGGATACCTTCTTCATCCTTGATCAATCCTGGATTTTGGACAATTCAAAATTGTTGGGAAGATTTTTCTTATATCCATTTGAAATATGTACTTCTGAAAGCTGCATTCTGTCCTCACAGGCTAAGTAGACAAGTAAACCAATCTCTCATCCATAAAATAGCTTTTCTTAAAGCTAGTTATAGTATCTTCCTTAAGTCTTTTCCTCCCCAGGTTGAGCTCCCTCAGTTTTTTTAATTAGTATTTTGTATGATGTGGTCTCCACTCTCATCATACTCTTGGTCACTTTCATCTGGATGCAAACTTGCCTTTCAATGTTCCTATCAAAACATGATGCTCAGAACTGAATGTAATATTCAAAATGTGGTCTGGCTGGGGCAGATTAGGGGATTATCACTTCCCTTATCTGGTATATGTAATTCTATATGCATCATAATGCATTTTCTGTATACAATAATACCAGTCCATTAGGCAGTACAAGTATTATCACCCCTATCCCTCTACCCCCCTGTCCATTTTATAGATAAGGAAATTGAGTATAGCAAAAATTAAGTGAGACAAATGCATAGATTTATGTTCAGATCTAGGTGCTAAATTTAAGGAAAGGCATGAACAAAATAGAAGTGATTGGGAGGGGGATGAAGACAATGAGAAGTAAAAATATAACACTGCTTGAAGGAAGTGGACATGCTATGTAAGGAACAGGAGACTTGGGGTAAGGTTGACAATTGCTTTTCATTATTTGAAAGGTTGTCATGAAGTTGGGACCATGCTTTTTCTGCAGAGACCAAATGAGGAGTAAGTTTTTAAAGTAGATTCCAGTTAACTCGATATTAGGGAAAACTTTTAATAATCCGAACTTCTCAAAAGTGAAACGTGAGAGGAAAGTGAGTTCTCTGACATCAAGAATGTTCAGGTGGAAGTTGGGTAATCCCTTGTTAGGGATGTCATAGTGGGGATCCCTGTTGTAAGGAGGAGGTTGTATTGTATGACCTCCAAAGATTCTTTCAAATATGACTTTTTGAATTGTTTCCAGTATATCATAGAGTCAGCTTTTGAACCCAAGACTTCTGAAATAAAATGCTATATCACACTGCCTCTTTATTCCCTCCACAGTCATTGCATGTGCTAATACAATCTGGAAGGAGGGAAATTGGACTGATGAACAGAAAGATTGTAGCTACTGTTAAATAGCCCTACTGAAACCATTAAGGGCATATTAAAAAAAAAATTAAAGAAAGCTCAGTTCTCTGGACTCCTTAAACTAGCCATTAGACAGTGCCTTTACTTGATATTAATAGGAAGAAGAACAAGAGAGTCATATGACATCTTTATGTCAAAATAGAGATGCTTTAAAGATTCTGTCAATTTGGTGCCTTCTGTGTGAGACGATATTTTTCACTGTGCTATTTGTGCCCAGGGAAAAAAAAATCTAGAGCTTTGGGCTGTACTGTAAGCTACTTGAGCTCTTAGGTACAATATAAGTACAGCAAAGATGGAATCTGGGTCAATCCCACTATTAGTGGCAATTGATTCCTTGACAACAGAGTCTAAAGTCTCTATTTTCAGACTCTGCAGGACCCTGGCAGACAGCAGGTTTCAGTAGGGTCTCCCAAGATGGGATCTAAAAATTTTAGAGGTTTTTCTGCCTTCCCAAAGTGGACCTTCTTCTGTTTTATTTTGTTTTTCTTTCTGGTGAGTTGCTAGTATTAACCCCTGTAGGTTTCATAGGAAAATAATCTGGACAGTGATTCAAGGTAGGGTGGGGGAGAAGGTTAAATCCAAGCATTGTTAAAAGGGGGAATAGATCAAGTTAGGTAACCAGTAGAGTGGGAAGTAACTGGTAATTTGAAGAACAAAGAGAACAAAGATTTGGAGTTAAGTGTAAGGAACATTGGGATCTTCATCTTAATTATACTGTCTATGGGAAAAGTGACAAGAGAAAGACAACAATTGCTGTGAAGTTCACAATTACCTATAGGAGACAGTGTCTGAAAAAGACTGTCTTTCCTGAAATACCTTCCTGAAGAGTAAAAAAATCAAGACTGTTTTGAGTTCAGATGTCTTGGCTTGTCTCACTGATTTCCTTCTTTGCTGTAAAACTTTAAGGGGAATTAGATGACCTTCTTCCCCCTCTGTCTCCTCTCTAACTTTTGAGAAAACTACAACGCAGGGTAAAGAGTAAAAGACAGTATTGGAGAGATATGGGTTTGAATCTTCAGGTCCCATAAGTAGCTGTAATGTTATTAGGACCTCAGTCTTAGTTTCCTCATCTGAAAAATGGGAAGGTCAAGAATACAATTAAGCAGTTAAATATAAAGGGACCACAGAAAGCATCTAATCCATTCCCTCATTGTTACAGATTAAGAAACTGAGATCTAGTGAGAGGAATAGATGAATGATATATTTTAATTAGTATGGGTTGATAAGTAGGAGAGTCAAATTCAGCATTCTTTCTGCTGCAGCAGCCTACTTCTAGACTAGATCAACATGAGGTCCATTAGATCAGCCAGTGAACATGTTTTGTAGATGAGATCACTGAGAATCAGAGAGGTGAAATGACTAAAGTCACATATCTAATTAATATCAGGTACAGGACTAGAATCCAGAACACTGAGTCCTAATCTAGAACTATTTCTACCTTCATAAGCTATTTCCCACTTCATTAATTCAAATTTTAAAAAATAATAAATGTCCACTAAGTGCCAGACATTTGTGAGAGGCAGAATGATGTAGGAAGAGTGAGGACGTGCCTCAGAGCCAAATAGACCTTGGTTCAAATCTCTTTTTTTTAAAATAAATACAGACTGAATAGCTCTGAACAAGTCATGAAACTTCTCAGTGTTCTAAGCACTCCATTTCTTAATAATTTAGGTTAAAAGGAAGGTATTGCCCTGCACTGATACTAAGAGTTCCCTCATCTGGCAGTTAATGATACCAGTGAAATCACAGGTCCAGGTCCTGTCCCTCTGTCCCAGGAAAAAGGGATTCAAAATCAACAAAATTGAAACCATTCCTGCCCTCTAAGATCTTATACTCTAAAGTGTAGAATGATATGGGTTCATAAGAGGTAAAAACCCATTTACTTCCTCCCCTTCTCATTTGTTTCCTACTACTTTGTGAACAATAATAGTATGGTGCCTTTTTGTAGCTGGATATGACAATATGGGGTTTGAACTGTATGCAAAAATATCTGAGTGGGGATAAAGCCACCACACAAGTGGAGGGGTGAGAATTCCATAATGGAAGCCATTGGAAACACAAGAAAGACATAATGATCTGGATGTCAGCTGGAGTTAGTTCTGGTGAATAAAAACCAGTCCATCCCTTTCTCCACTGTGTGTAACATCGAAATACTCTATAAGAGTTTCACAATCACCACATGCTTTGCACTAAAGTCACTGGTGGCCTTTTAACTCCCCAGTCACTTTCCAATGAATTCTTTGATCCCATACAAAATTTACCCGTCAGGCACTAATTGCTTCCAAGTGGTTTTAGGCTTGCCAAGAGTCTAGGGGGTGGGTGTTTCAGTCTTACAACAGGTCTTTGCATTTATATATTGACTTCCTTCCAAATGCCTCAAAGCTTTTTACCAACACAAATGTTCACAACCCAGCAAAGCCTGGAAGATATCACACTGGAATGAGACAGAGATCTGAATTCACCTCCCAGTCTGGGAGCTGACTCACTGTGTGAGCTCATGAATGTCTCTTAACTTCCCTGGGACTTAGTTATGCTACTTTAGACAAATTCATATCTACCCCCATATATGGTAAAAATGGGAAATGTGCTGAGAACCCTAAGGCCATTAGAGAAAAGCTATTGCATAAATTAGATCATGTTAGGATGGCAAAGATCCTAAGAGATCATTTAATATGTCCCCTGCATTTTGAAAATGAGAAAATAGAGGTTCATAGAGTGTAAGAGACTTTCTTAAGTCATATGTTTAGTAGCAGAGTCAAAACTCAAACTCAGAACACCTTACACATGAGCGCACACACACACACACACACACACACACACACACACACACACACACTGCAGACATTACTTTATCTACTTTCTTACCTATTAACATGAACTACTGGGTAATCCTTGTGGGTCATCCCTACCAAGCTTTGGGGTCTTACTCAGAGAAGTAGATGAGATAATATTTTACCAGGTATTTAAACGCATATAATCTTCTAGCTTAAAAGCTGTGAGTGGAGAATTAGGTCATTTTCTGAATAGCACAAGTGAAAGAGGAGATAGTAAGGTGGACACTTAGTCAGTGAATGTGTTCTGTGTACAGCATCAATCCAGATATCTCTTGAAATAGAATTATTTCAGATCTAGCTTTCCTGGCTAATGATCTTAAAGTCTCCAAGCCTCACTCCTCCATTCTACATCAGCTTCAAATCATCTTCATTTTCTTTGAACCACTATTATTTTGCTCAGTCATACCATACAATTTAGTACTTGTGTGATCTCTATTTATTAATGCCCCAACTAAATCATTGGTTATATCTTAAATTCTTACAGGGAAGGCATCATATCTTATAGATGCTTGTATGTATCTGGCCAGCTGCCAGCATACCACCTGATTGAACAAAGTTGGTGTTTAAGAGATGATTGTTGAATGTCCATCCTAAAGATGATGAAAGTTCTAAGCTTCAAGGAATTTTATAAATGTATAATTGTTATGCCAGGTGTAGGAGTGCATATACTCATACCTACTACTGGGGGAGACTGAGGTTGGTCTATCACTTTAGGATCTCAACTGCAGGAGGGCTACAGGTGAGGAGATATTCACACAAATTCTGATAATAATATGCTAAGTACCCAGGAATGAAGGGCCACCAAGTTGTCTAAGGGAGGGAAAGCAGTTTATGTCAAAAAAATGGAGAATGTTTAAATTTTACCAATTACCATTTAGATGGAACCTGTGAATGGATGCTGTAGTTCCAGCTTGGGCAAGGTAAAGAAACTGAATTTCCAAAAGAAGAGGGGTTTATATTATAATTATGATTCAGAGTCACAACCCAGGAATTTTTGTACCTTGGGAAAAGTGGACAGGAGAGAAGAATGAAAAGCCATAAGGGGCTGGGGCTGGGAAGGAGGAAGTATGACCCAGGAAACTTTATAAATTGAAGCATTCAGTACAAAACCCCATTTACTCTATTCTAATAGAATTTTCAATGTTGTTTCTCATGTATCTATTACTCAGGACATTACATATCACTTGATAAACACCTGCTAGTTAACTATTTGAGAAAATTTAATATAGAATTTTCTTCTAGCTTCTTTACCTTGAATTATGTACCAGAAATGTAGAACTTTTTAAAAAAATTTCCTATTTCAAAAAATTAGCATGTATCAGATAGATGCTTTTCATATTCATCTCCTTGGAGACTTTTATCTTTTCCCTGGCCCTATGAGAGAGAAAGAAACATTTTGGGAAATTGCATAACCTGAATGTAGAGAGGTTCCAAAGTTGTAGGAGTTACTGAGAAAGCATTTGCTTGGTTGGGTGTAGAAATCAACAATGCTGGGAAAAGTAAGGAATTCATGAATATGAATCCTGGGAGGTGACAAGAAGATTAAAAGCTTCTTTGAGAAGCAAACCTAAGAGAAAATCATGCCTAGAAGAAATATTATGGTATTGAACACTCAGTCCTATAATTGGAAAAAAAAATCAAATCAGGAAGAGCTGTGGCAGTATGGAGAATGGATCCAGAAGAAGGATAATTTGAACTAAACATAGAAAAAGAGTAAAGTATAAACTCATCTAAAGGCCACTTAACCATTTCACTAATGTGATGATGACACTGAGAGTGGTCAAGTTTAGAGAAGTAAGAATTATAGATTGCATCTTGCAAAAAAGATTTATTGTATTCCATCTTCCACCTGGATAGTCTTGAAGTTCAAGACTCAGAAAAATCATCATCAACGTAGAAGGAGTCAGGAAGTGACAAATAATGGAGCAAAAGGTATAATAAAAGATGACAATTAGCAAAGACCTCAAGAGGAATAAAACAATTAATTTGGGCAGAAGCAGATAAAACAACAGGGAAGATACTAATAGCAGAAGGGAATGTAACATCCAGATCAGATAAGAGTCCAGGTACATAGAAACAAATAGTATAAGACAAAGGAAAACAAAAGAACATCAGATGAGGTAGAGTACCCTGTGGAATCCCAAGAGATCATGGAATTTCACCAAAATTTTCCTTAATTTTTAAAAGAAAAATAAGAGTTGAAAAAAAGAATGTATATCTTACTCAGCAGAACAGCAAGTGATCAAATAGGAAGACTTGAATTCTTAATGATTTCTCAAAAAAAGAATAATTAATTATTAATTCAAATATGCAGAAGCAAAGGAAAATTTGGGGGAAAGTGGAGGGCAATGAAAGAAAAAATGATTTTCACACAAGCAAAATATTGATCTTAAAGATAGCAGGTGTAGAGATGAGTTAAGGATTATAGGTCTCCCAGGAGGAAATAACAAGTCAAAGACCTGAACATCATAATACAATAATTAATAAAAGTAAATACAAGACTTGAAATTCTAAACAGAGAAAACAAAGCAATGATAAAAAGAATAAACAAATTATCTCCAGAAAAAACAGAAGGGTTTCAGGAGAGTTTGAGAGAGTATAGACATGAGTCTGAAATGAGGAGGAACCCAGTTTCCAATGAGAAGTATGCAAGATGTGTCTAGATAGAAATAGGAAGGCTCAGAAAGGTATGTAAACCTAAAGAAGAGAAGCACATGACATGATAATCAAACATCATTACTCCAGCAGTGACGCCATATGGACAAATCAGATGCAGTTTTAGTAAAAATCCCTGGGAAGATAGCTTGCAAGGTGGTGATTCTATATTTCCTTTCCCCCTTGAACTGCCTTCTGAAAATCTGAAATCTTTCCCCTCTGGGCTACTAGAAAATCTCTTTTAAGAAAAGAGTCGTTTACCTTAGGTTTGTTTCAAATATTTATTTTGTCTTCATAGAAAATTGTAAAGCATTTTCTAGTTTGAACAGATTCATTCTGATTTTGATTATGAAGTGAAGATTTAAGTGGAATTAGGAGAGCAGAGAAAGAATTTTAAAACTTTCATTGTAGGAATATTGCCTCTGGTTGGGGATTTGGAGCCTTAAAAATGGTAATTTTGCTGTTGTTCTTACCAATTCACAGTTAAGAGAGAGGAATACTTATACTCATAAACACATGAAGGCAGTCATTAATAAAAGAAACTGAACAAACTTCCTCCCCATAACTCACCAATAGAAGTCTAAGACTTTAACAGAAAGATATTGCTGATTTAGGGAATTCAGTGCTCAAACTCAAGAAATAATATAAGGATTTCCATGAAGTTGATTATTGGTTTAACTTAGCCTTATTCCCCAAAACTTCTTGGGCAAGTTTGTGGTCTTTACACCTGATTATGGACAGGCTGTGTCAAGGTGTCAAGGATCCTTACAATTTATCTGCCCATATGAAACCCAGATTATGACCTTTAGACCACCAATAAGAAGGAAGCTAGGATGAGATGCTTCAGATTGCCCTGTGACAAAAAGGGGAGGTATCTCTGTAAAAATTTTAAGAGAAAAGAGATACTTCTTTCTACTTTTGAGATTATACGCCATCTGTACAGGTAAGGCTGAAATTTGAATCACAACATTCTACTCAGGAAGATATGGTGGTTAATTACCAAAGTAATTTAATTCATTGACTCTTCCTGCAACTTAAAAGGCACTATGCCAGGTACTGGGAACATAAAGGCAGAAATGAAATTATTTTTGCTATCAAGGAATTTACATACTACTGGAGGGATATGAGATGCAGAAATGGAAATAAGTATGATATTCTTGGAAAAGAAGAGTGGATGAGGGGAGTTTTCCTAAGAGGTGACAACTGAGCTGATCCTTCAAGAAAGGTAGGGATACTAAGGGACAAAGATGAAGAGGGAGTACATCTCAGGTGAAAGGGACAGCTTGTGCTAAGACATAGAGATGAATATTGAATGAATGACAAACATTAAGCCAGTTTGACCTGGATTTAGATTCCATGAAGAAGAGGACTATGATATGTCTGTATGTGGCAGATCAATTTTGGAGGGCATCAAATACCAGACATAGGCTTTTGCATGTTATTACATGTGGACTCTGACTTTATGAATGGGGAATGTTATGGTGTGACCTATGTTCTGGGAAAATTTATTGGCAGTTAACGTGTGGAATGATTGGAAAGAGATGAGGCTAGATTCAGGGACACTGATTAGGTGGCGATAGTAATTATTTGAGTAGTGAATGGAGAAAATGAGCATGAGAGGAAAAATGAGAGAAAAGGATATAAGAGATGATACATAGATATAACTAACAAGTCTTGGTAGACCAGTGGCCAAGCAGGAAGATGTGGTTATTGAAATAAAAGTCAATTAGTGATCAAAAGATTGACTGAGAACAGGTCTGAATTTCAACCTGTATGTTGAAGAAGGACAAGGAAGCAGTCTAAGCCATCCCACACTGGTATATGGTATCAGTAGGGGAAAAGTTGCCATCTGAGGAAATGGAGTGGGCAAGTGAGACAGGAGGAAGGAGGATACTTGGAAGCTTTGGAAACCTTCATGATAATTGAATTGACCTAGAAAAATATTATTTATTAGAGTTCAGAAGATAGAAAACTGGCCAAGCTGATGGGAAGACAGAATGGTTTATTTCATTTTTTGTACAACTGAAATATATTTTCATTAAGCACAGTGATAAGAAAGCACAATGTAGTACAAAGAGTTAAATCATCAAGTCTTCTTCAAACATCAACAATGAGCTAGATACTGTGCAAAGTGCAGAACCTAGAGTTATAAAAATTGTGTTTTATTCTGGGCTCCTAATTTTTCTGACTGTAGGACCTTGAAAGAATAACTTCATTTATCTGAGTCTTGGTTTCCTCACATGTAAAAAGTAGGCAATAACATTTGTACAATTTATTTTACTAAATTATTATGAAGTTATAATTGTATGCAAATGTGAGTTGCCATTATTATTATCTATATGTGCTAGATATCTATATGTACTAGGAGGGGCTAGAAAGGGAAACATATCAAGGGAGGGGACAAGGGGGACTGATTTAAAGTAAATCAATGGATTAAAAGGTTAGAGCTAAAGAAGAAAGGTTAGAATTAGGGAAGGATATCAAAATTCCAGAGAATTCACAAGTCACAGTCATTACTTTGAACGTGAATGGGATGAACTCACCCATAAAACGTAGATGAATGGCAGAATGGGTTAGAATCCAAAAACCTACCATATGTGGTCTTCAAGAAACACACATGAGGCAGGTTGACACCCACAAGGTCAGAATTAAAGGATGGAGTAAGACCTTCTGGGCCTCAACTGATAGAAAGAAGGCAGGAGTTGCAATCATGATATCTGATAAAGCCAAAGCAAAAATAGACCTGATTAAAAGGGATAGGGAAGGTAATTATATTTTGTTAAAAGGGACTTTAGATAATGAGGAAATAACACTAATCAACATGTATGCACCAAATAATATAGCACCCAAATTTCTAATGGAGAAACTAGGAGAATTGAAGGAAGAAATAGACAGTAAAACAATATTAGTGGGAGACTTAAACCAACCATTATCAAATTTAGATAAATCAAATCAAAAAATAAATAAGAAAGCGGTAAAAGAAGTGAATGAAATCTTAGAAAAATTAGAGTTAATAGACATATGGAGAAAAATAAATAGGGAAAAAAAGGAATACACCTTCTTCTCAGCACTTCATGGCACATTCACAAAGATTGACCATACACTAGGTCACAGAAACATGGCATACAAATGCAGAAAAGCAGAAATAATAAATGCAGCCTTTTCAGATCACAAGGCAATAAAAACAATGATCAGTAACAGTATGTGGAAAACCAAATCAAAAATTAATTGGAAATTAAACAATATGATACTCCAAAATCATTTAGTTAGAGAAGAAATCACAGAAACAATTAATAATTTCATCAAGGAAAATGACAACGGTGAGACATCCTTTCAAACCTTTTGGGATGCAGCCAAAGCAGTAATCAGAGGTAAATTCATATCCCTGAGTGCATATATTAACAAACTAGGGAGAGCAGAGGTCAATCAATTGGAAATGCAAATAAAAAAACTTGAAAGTGATCAAATTAAAAACACCCAACAGAAATCCTAAAAATTAAGGGAGAACTTAACAAAATAGAAAGTGATAGAACTATTGATTTAATAAATAAGACTAGAAGCTGGTACTTTGAAAAAACAAACAAAATAGACAAAGTACTGGTCAATCTAATTAAAAAAAGGAAAGAAGAAAAGCAAATTAACACCATCAAAGATGAAAAGGGGGACATCACCTCCAATGAAGAGGAAATCAAGGTAATCATTAAAAATTATTTTGCCCAATTATATGGCAATAAATACAGCAGTCTAGGCAATATGGATGAATATATACAAAAATACAAACTGCCTACACTAACAGAAGAAGAAATAGAATTCTTAAAAATCCCATATCAGAAAATGAAATCCAACAGGCCATCAAAGAACTCCCAAGGAAAAAGTCCCTAGGGCCCGACGGATTCACAAGTGAATTCTATCAAACATTCAGAGAACAGTTAATCCTAATACTATACAAACTATTTGACATAATAAGCAAAGAGGGAATTCTACCAAACTCCTTTTATGACACAAACAAAGTACTGATTCCAAAACCAGGCAGATCAAAAACAGAGAAAGAAAATTATAGACCAATCTCCCTAATGAATATAGATGCAAAAATCTTAAATAGGATACTAGCAAAAAGACTCCAGCAAGTGATCAGAAGGGTCATCCACCATGATCAAGTAGGATTTATACCAGGGATGCAGGGCTGGTGCAATATTAGGAAAACCATCCACATAATTGACCACATCAACAAGCAAACCAACAAAAATCACGTGATTATTTCAATAGATGCAGAAAAAGCCTTTGATAAAATACAACATCCATTCCTATTGAAAACACTAGAAAGCATAGGAATAGGAGGGTTGTTCCTAAAAATAATAAACAGTATATATCTAAAACTATCAGCCAATATCATCTGCAATGGGGATAAACTAAATGCATTCCCAATAAGATCAGGAGTGATACAAGGATGCCCATTATCACCTCTACTATTTGACATTGTACTAGAAACACTAGCAGTAGCAATTAGAGAAGAAAAAGAAATTGAAGGCATCAAAATAGGCAAGGAGGAGACTAAGCTATTGCTCTTTGCAGATGACATGATGGTCTACAAAAAGAATCCTAGAGATTCAACCAAAAAGCTAATTGAAATAACCAACAACTTTAGCAAAGTTGCAGGATACAAAATAAACCCGCATAAATCATCAGCATTTCTATACATCTTCAACATAGTTCAGCAGCAAAAACTAGAAAGAGAAATCCCATTCAAAATCACCTCAGACAAAATAAAATACCTAGGAATCTATCTCCTGAGACAAACACAGGAACTATATGAACACAACTACAAAACACTCTCCACACAACTAAAACTAGACTTGAGCAATTGGAAAAACATTAACTGCTCATGGGTAGGACGAGCCAATATAGTAAAAATGACCATCCTACCCAAACTTATTTATCTATTTAGTGCCATACCCATAGAACTTCCAAAAAATTTCTTTACTGATTTAGAAAAAAAACATAACAAAGTTCATTTGGAATAACAAAGGATCAAGGATATCCAGGGAAATAATGAAAAAAAAAATACAAAGGAAGGGGGCCTTGCAGTCCCAGATCTCAAACTATATTACAAAGCAGCAGTCATCAAAACAATCTGGTACTGGCTAAGAGACAGAAAGGAGGATCAGTGGAATAGACTTGGGGCAAGTGACCTCAGCAAGAAAATATATGATAAACCCAAAGATCCCAGCTTTTGGGTCAAAAATCCACTATTCGATAAAAACTGCTGGGAAAACTGGAAGACAGTGTGGGAGAGATTAGGATTAGATCAACACCTCACACCCTACACCAAGATAAATTCAAAATGGGTGACTGACATGAACATAAAGAAGGAAACTATGAGTAAATTAGGTAAACACAGAATAGTATACATGTCAGACCTTTGCTAAGGGAAAGACTTTAAAACCAAGCAAGACATAGAAAGAGTCACAAAATGTAAAATAAATAATTTTGACTACATCAAATTAAAAAGCTTTTGTACAAACAAAACCAATATAACTAAAATCAGAAGGAAAACAATAAATTGGGAAGCAATCTTCATAAAAACTTTTGACAAAGGTTTTATTACTCAAATTTACAAAGAGCTAAATCAATTGTACAAAAAATAAGCCATTCTCTAATTGAAAAATGGGCAAGGGACATGAACAGGCAGTTTTCAGTCAAAGAAATCAAAACTATTAATAAGCACATGAAAAAGTGCTCTTCATCTCTTATAATCAGAGAGATGCAAATAAAAACAACTCTGAGGTATCACCTCACACCTAGCATATTGGCTAACATGACAGCAAAGGAAAGTAATGAATGCTGGAGGGGATGCGGCAAAGTAGGTACATTAATTCGTTGCTGGTGGAGTTGTGAACTGATCCAACCATTCTGGAGGGCAATTTGGAACTATGCCCAAAGGGTGATAAAAGACTGTCTGCCCTTTGATCCAGTCATAGCACTGCTGGGTTTGTACCCCAAAGAGATAATAAGGAAAAAGACTTGTACAAGAATATTCATAGCTGCGCTCTTTGTGGTGGCCAAAAATTGAATAATGAGGGGATGCCCTTCAATTGGGGAATGGCTAAACAAATTGTGGTATATGTTGGTGATGGAATACTATTGTGCTAAAAGGAATAATGAACTGGAGGAATTCCATGGAGACTGGAACAACCTCCAGGAAGTGATGCAGAGCAAAAGGAGCAGAACCAGGAAAACATTGTACACAGAGACTGATACACTGTGGTACAATCGAAGGTAATGGACTCCTCCACTAGGGACAATGCAATGTCCCTGAACAATCTGCAGGGATCTAAAAAACACTATCCACAAGCAGAGGATAAACTGTGGGAATAAAAACACCAATGAAAAGCAACTGCTTGACTACAGGGGCGGAGAGGAAATGACTGAGGAGAGACTCTAAATGAACACCCTAGTGCAAATACCAACAACATGGAAATGGGTTTGAACCAAGAACACATGTGAAACCCAGTGGAACTGTGCGCCGGCTATGAGAGAAGTGGTGGGAGGGGTGTGGAGGGAGGAAAAGATAATGATTATTGTTTCCAATGAATAATGTTTGTAAATAACCAAATAAAATAATGTTTAAAAATTCAAAAAAAAATAAACATGCTACCTCTCTGAATCCAGAAAATGAACTGTTTGGAGATGGCACCATGAAGATGCCTCCACAGGCCACACACTACACCAGAAGATCCAGAGTGAACTTTAGCATATGGTGATCTGAAGTGTGTGGAGTTGTTTTGTATGTATACTCTTATTCCAAAGGGGACTGGCTCCCTAACTGGCTTTTTTTCAATGCATCTACCAATCATTATTTTTGTTCTCTTTTCCTCTTATCCTCAAACTATTGCAATTTCAAAGTTGGTATGTTTATAAGACCCACTGGAGAGACTAGTCTTCTGCAGGTATCAGGGGGCATGTATAAATGGAGATTTTGAACTTTTGATTTCATTCCCCAGAAGTTCTTAGTCTTTCGCCAAATTCCCTAGAATTTTCCCTGTGTCTGCATTTTGGCGAGATCATGTTATTGGTATTTAATTGGCAGTAACACCTCCCACATACTCTTTGGCATGGTGTAGGAATAAGAGGTGATAGTGGTAAGGTGGGCTTTTGAAATGGCTAATCCAGCCATGGACATGTGGTTTTTATTTTGTATCCTCTTTATTCCTTGATTTTCTAATGATCATTTAATAAATCTTCTTAAAATATAATATTTTTTATTATTTGAGGTCTAATCTTAAATTTTGCAGCAGTAGTATTCCCTCACAATTATATACCTCAATTTGTTTAGCCACTCTACAATTGATGGGTGTCACCTTAATTTCAAGTTCTTTGCCACCACAAAAGAGCTGCAATAAATATTTTGGAAAATACAGGTTTTTTTTTTCCTTTTCATTTGATCCCCTTGGGAAACAGACCCAGCAATAACCTTGCTGGTTCTAAGGGTATATACATTTTTTATAACTCTCTTGGTATAATTCCAAATTGCCCTTCAAAATGGATGGATCAGTTCACAGCTCTACCAACAGTGTATTAAGAGTTGGGAACTTTCTTTTCAATTGCCCTTGGATTTTAAGCCTAGTAATAAAATAAAAAATATGGGCATTTTGATCACTGTATTTGCATGATTTTATATTGCTTCCATATTAATTATACTGATTCATTGCTCCAACCACAAACTAATGTACCCATCTTCTTACACTCATTATTGCCATGTTTGTCATCTCTGCCAATATATAGGAAATAAGGTGAATATGCTCTATAAGATTAACTTCTGTGAGACTATTTTCCAGTTTTTCCAAAAGTTTTTATGAAATGGAGGTTCTTTCCTAAATAATATATGTTTTATGGTCTGTCTATACCTGAGTTATAATATTTTGTTGTTTCTGATTCTTCCTTGACTAGCATGTTCCATCAATACATCTTTCTATTTTTTTTTTTATCCAATACCAGATGGCTTTGATGACTCATTCTGTATAATAATCTGGGATATGGAAGTCCTATTCCACTTTCATCAAGACCTCTTTTCATTTTCTCTCTTGATATTCTAGATCTGTTTTTTTTCTCAAATGAATTTCTATTGTTTTTATCAAGTGATATAAAAGTACTCCTTTGATAAATTGGTTGGTAAAACATAAAAAGTATAAAGTACCTTGGGTAGCATTTTCATTTTTATTATATTGTGAAAGCCTTGCCTTGAAAACTAATTAATCCTCCAGCTATTTAAGTTGTTCTTGATTTCTATAAGGAGGACTTTGTAATTGAATTCTGCCAGACTTTTGTGTGCTTTATACCATTGATCCCTATCTATTTTTCATGATATTAAAGTTTATAAGGTAGCCACTTTGTGCTCTGTCTTCTAAATGGTTTCCTTGTTACTGCTATTCCCTGGCTTCCCACCCCCTATCTTTTATTTTTTTTAATTTCAATTATACTGAAATACAATGATCAAAATATGATAAAAAACACAAAACAAACAGAAGAAAAAAGGAAGAGTTCACAGACTCTAGGCTCAGAATCTAAATGGTGCTGAGGTTTCTTCCAAAACAGATTCT
Source organism: Monodelphis domestica (assembly GCF_027887165.1). Classification (NCBI taxonomy): domain Eukaryota; kingdom Metazoa; phylum Chordata; class Mammalia; order Didelphimorphia; family Didelphidae; genus Monodelphis; species Monodelphis domestica. Next base: position 130,747,660 of record NC_077229.1, on the reverse strand, counting down.
GGGATTCTACAAAATTGGACAGAATATCAGTGCTGGAAAAGGAGACTGCAATGAACCAAAAAAAGCAAAGCATTGAGGAAACTAATATAATCTCATCTCAAAATCAGCATTACAGGTATACTTAACAAGGTAGAAACTGGGTAGCAGGGTGGGACTGAAAGGAAGTTCTGGGGTTTCAGAGTCTTCTACTTAGCAGCAAACTATGGTAAAACAACAAAAACAAGTTGAAAGACAACTCTTTGGTTGATGTCAGTGATGGGTGGTGTTGATATAACTTGGCCTAGGCCCAATTGTGGGCTTGAAGGCCTTTCTCTTTTTGTTGTTACACTGATGTGTGATATATTTTGCTTGTGAATGAGAAAAGTGTATTGATCCAGGATTTGAGAGCCCTGACTTCTATTTTGCAAATAATTTCCTGTGACGCCATAGAAAGGCAGCTTCACTTCCCTGGGCCTCTGTCTCCTAGATTTTAAAAGAAGATGAGTGAATATGATGAACTATAATGTCCCCCTTACTTCGAAATATCTATGATCTATGACATGGTTCAGCCCTTTCTGTTAACAAAGGAATCAAGTTTTGACCTGATTTCTTTTAAGAAACACAGTTCTCTTTCTATACTTATTAAAAAGAAAAAAATAGCATTACAGAACATGGTAGCCTAGACTGACTCTTTTTGGTCCTTATTATCTATATGATCTCAGACTTATTTAACATTTAATTTATAATTTAACATCACTGACTCATTTTCTTCAACTGTAAAATCAGTTTACTAGAAATCTTTTGAGTTCACTTCAAACTCAAGATCTAGGGTCTTGTGAATACTATCTCCAAATTCTTTTTTCCCCAAACCCCAAGGGAGCAAAAAAAGATCTAGAGGGATTAGGTGACAATTGAGGTCAAATAGGTAGTAAATTTAAAATTGGGATCTAACCTGAAGTCTTTAGACTTCTTATTTTCTTCCCTGAATAACGGGGCCAGGAAATTACATTAGGAATCCAGTGCCCTACATAGTGACCCTGAGGATAAATTATTTTTATTTGTTTATTTCCATTTTCTTTTCATGATTTGTGCTTATGGGTCTTAGTTTCAAAGATTTTTAAAATGCTTTTATATTTTCTGGCTAAAAATAAATTGTGGTATCACTAAGTGGAATAAAGAATTTCCTGGAACTTAAAGTCATCTTCATATACATACATCTTCTTCTTCATCATCATCATCATCATCATCATCATCATCATCATCATCATCATCACCATAATCACAATAGCAACATTTTGTAGAGTGCTTTAAAGTTTGCAAAGACTTTATGATCATGATTATTTGATTTTTATGATTATTATTTGATATTATTTGATATTTTTTATTTTTTTATCAAATTAAATTTGATATCATTTGATTATTATGATTATTATTTCATTTTGTCCTCATGACAACCCTCAGAAATTGGCTATTATTATTATTCCTATTTTACAGATGAGGAAACTGATCTAAAAAGACAATGATTAAGTGAGTTATCTAGGGGTACATAGCAAATAAGTATTTGAGACTGAAGTTCATTCTACGTCTATGTTCAGTGTCCTATCTACTGCAAGATTTCAGTTTAGATGAAGCCCCCAAAATCTATTCAGTGTCTCTCCTTGATAAAATCAAAACACCAAATTGTTTCTAGGGGGAAATTTATCTATTATATGTAAAGAAAGGTTAATAAGATATTTAAAATTTGAAGGGATAATCTTGCCCAAAACCTTTATTTCATAAATTAAGACATTTGAAACTCAGAGGGAGTGAAATGACTTGACGAAGGTCAAATCATGTCCAAGACTGAGTCAGGAATAACATCATGGTCTGTTGTCTCAAAACTTGATTAACTTTGCATGGTACCAGAAAGGATCTCAGTACCTAGCATTTTGTTTTTTCATTGAGCTATATTGGTCTTGGTGGTTATAATTTTAATCTAATTATATTCTGTTTCTGTAACTAAAGTCTGATTTTTATATATCTCCAGAAACCCCATACTTTTATTTATAACCTTAGAAAAGATTTTAATTTCCTTCCCATACACCTTTATTCAGCCAATGGTTGCTATTAACTGATTATTTCCATCAATATCAGAAACTTGCTTTTTTAAAAAATTGTTTTAATTAATTAATTTAGTCAATTTAGAACATTATTCCTTGGTTACAAGAATCATATTATTTCTCTCCCTCCACTCCCCCAACCCTTCCTGTAGCTGATGTGCAATTTCACATATGTCCTTGATCAAAACCTATTTCCATGTTGTTGCTGTTTGCATTAGGATGTTCATTTAGAATCTACATCCCCAACCGTATCCTCCCGACCCATGTAATCAAGCACTTGTTTTTCTTCTGTGTTTCTACTCCCACAGGTTTTCCTCTGAATGTGGATAGTGTTCTTTCTCCTAGATCCCTACAAATCGTTCACTGCCACTAATCGAGAAGTTCATTATATTCAATTGTAACACAGTGCATCGGTCTCTGTGTACAATGTTCTCGTTCTGCTCCTTTCACTCTGCATCAATTCCTGGAGGTCATTCCAGTTCCCAAGGAATTTCTCAGTTTATTATTCCTTTGAGCACAATAGTATTCCATCACCAACATATGCCACAATTTCTTCAGCCATCGCCCAATCAAAGGACATCCCCTCATTTTCCAATTTTTTTTTGCCACCACAAAGAGTGCAGCTACGAATATCCTTGTACAAGTCTTTTTCCTTATTATCTCTTTGGGGTACAAACCCCGCAGTGCTATGGCTGGATCAAAGGGCAGACTGTCTTTTATCGCCCTTTGTGCATAGTTCCAAATAGCCTTCCAGAATGGTTGTATCAATTCATGACTCCACAACACCACCATTAATGCCCCAAATTTGCCAAATACCCTCAAACATTCTTTACTTTCTTTGCCATCATGTTAACTAATCTTCTTAGGTATGAGGTAGAATTCAGAGTTGTTTTGATTTGCATCTCTCTGATTATAAGAGATTTAGAACACTTTTTCATGTGATTATTAATAGTATTGATTTCTGTAACTGAAAATTGCCTATTCATGTCCCTTGCCCATCTATCAATTGGAGAATGGCTTGATTTTTTTTGTACAATTGAGTTAGGTCTATAAATTTGAGTAATTAGACCTTTGTCAGAGGTTTTTGTTATGAAGATTGTTTCCCAATTTGTTGCTTCCCTTCTAATTTTGGTTGCATTGGTTTTGTTTGTACAAAAAAGTTTTAATTTGAAATAATCAAAATTATTTATTTTACATTTTGTGATTTTTTTTTAGCTCTTGCTTGGTTTTAAAATCTTTCCTTTCCCAAAGATTTGACATGTATATTATTCCATGTTCACCTAAATTACTTATAGTTTCCTTCTTTATACTCAAGTCATTCACCCATTCTGAGTTTATCTTGGTATAGGTTGTGAGATGTTGATCCAAACCTAAACATTCCCATATTGTCTTCCAATTTTCCCAGCAGTTTTTATCAAATAGTGGGTTTTGGTCCCAAAAGCTGGGATCTTTGGGATTATCATAGACTGTCTTACTGATGTCACTTACCCCAAGTCTATTCCACTGATCCTCCTTTCTGTCTCTTAGCCAGTACCAAATAGTTTTGATGACCACTGCTTTATAGTGTATTTTGAGATCTGAGACTGCAAGGCCTCCTTCCTTTGCCTTTTTTTTTTTCATGATTTCCCTGGATATCCTTGATCTTTTGTTCTTCCAATTGAACTTTTTTTATTTTTTTTTTCTAATTCACTAAAAAAAAAGTTTTTTGCTAGTTCAATGGGTATGGCACTAAATAAGTAAATTAATTTGGGTATGATTGTCATTTTTGTTCTGTTAGCTTATCCTACCCATAAACAATCAATGTTTTTCCAATTGTTTAGATCTAGTTTTAATTGTGTGGAGAGTGTTTTATAGTTGAGTTCATATAGTTTCTGTGTTTGTCTCGGCAGATAGATTCCTAAATGTTGTATATTGTCTAGGGTAATTTTAAATGGATTTCTCTTTCTAACTCTTCCTGCTGAGATTTGTTGGAAACATATAGAAATGTTGATGACTTATGTGGGTTTATTTTGTATCCTGCAACTTTGCTAAAGCTGTTGATTATTTTGAGAAATTTTTTGGTTGATTCTCTAGGATTCTTTAAGTAGACCATTATATCAAATGCAAAGAGTGATAACTTGGTCTCTTCATTGCCTATTTTAATACCTTCAATTTATTTTTCTTCTCTAATTGCTACAGCTAGTGTTTCTAGTACAATGTTAAATAATAGAGTTGATAATGGGTCATTGTTTCATTCCTGATCTTATTGGGAATGTTTCTAATTTATCCCAATTGCAGATGATGTTTGTTGATGCTTTTAGATATATACTGTTTATTATTTTTAGGAAAGACCCTTCTATTCCTATGCTTTCTAGTGTTTTCATTAGGAATGAATTTTGTATTTTGTCAAAGGCTTTTTCTGCATCTATTGGGGTAATCATGTGGTTTTTGTCAGTTTCCTTGTTATGGCAGTTATGTGGATGATTTTCCTAATATTGAATCATCCTTACATTCCTGGTATAAATCCTATCTGGTCATAGTAAATAACCCTCATGATAACTTACTGGAGTCTTTTTGCTAGTATCCTAGTTAAGATTTTTGCATCCATATTCATCAAGGAGATTGTCTGTAATTTTCTTTCTCTATTTTTGACCTGCTTGCTTTGGAATCAGTATCATATTTGTATCATACAAGGAAGTTGGTAGAATTTCTTCTTTGCTTATTCTGTCAAATAGTTTGTGTAATATTGGGATTAGTTGTTCTTTTAATGTTTGATAGAATTCATTTGTGAATCCATCTGGATCTGGGGATTTTTTTTAGAGAGTTCTTTGATGCCTTGTTCAATTTCTTTTTCTGATATAGGGTTGTTTAGGTAATCTATTTCTTCTTCTGTTAACCTAGGCAATTTATATTTTTGTAAATATTCATCCATATCACCTAGATTGCCATATATATTGCTATATAATTGGACATAATAATTTTTAATGATTGTCTTAATTTCCTCTTCATTAGAGGTGAGGTCTCCCTTTTTACCTTGGATCTTGTCAGTTTGGTTTTCTTCTCTCCTTTTTTTAATTAGATTTACCAGTACTTTGCCTATTTTATTTGTTTTTTCAAAGTACCAGCTTCTAGTCTCATTTGTTAACTCAATAGTTCTTTGACTTTCAATTTTATTAATTTCTCCCTTGATTTTTAAGATCTCTAATTTAGTCTTCATCTGAGGATTTTTAATTTGTTCTCTTTCTAGTTTTTTAATTTGCATGTCCAATTCATTAACCTTTGCCCTAATTTGTTAATAGATGAACACAAGGATATAAATTTCCCCTTGAGTACTGCCTTGGATGTATCCCATAGATTTTGAAAGGATGTCTCATCATTGTCATTATTCAATAATATTATTAATTGTTTCTATAATTTGTTCTTTAACTGATTTTGTATTGTACTGAATTGTATTGTTTAATTTCCAATTAATTTTTGATTTGCCTTTCCATGTACCCTTACTAATTATTATTTTTATTGCATTGTCATCTGAGAAAGTTGCATTGATTATTTCTGCTCCTTTGCACTTCTTTGCAATGTTTTTATGCCCTAGTACCTGATCAATCTTTATGAATGTACCATGTGCTACTGAAAAGAAGGTGTATTCCTCTTTGTACTTATTTATTTTTCACCACATATCTTCTAATTCTAATTTTTCTAAGATTTCATTCACTTCTCTTACCTCTTATTTATTTTTTTGGTTTGATTTATCTAGTTCTGATAGAGGAAGTTTCAGGTCTCCCAGTAGTATAGTTTTTCTATCTATTTCATCCTTGAGCCCCACTAGTTTCTCCTTTAGAAATTTGGATTCTATTCCATTTGGTGAACACATGTTGAGTATTGATATTTCCTCATTGTCTATTCTGCATTTTATCAGGATGTAATTACCTTCTCTTTCTCTTTTGACTAGATTTATTTTTACTTTGGCTTTGTCAGATATCATGATTGAGACTCCTGCCTTCTTTTTATCAGTTGATGCCCAATAGATTTGTCTCCATCCTCTTACTTTTACCCTATGTCTGTCTATCTTCCTCATGTGTATTTCTTGTAGACAGCATATGTTAATGTTTTGGTTTCTAATGCTCTCTATTGTTTGTTCATATTTACCCTTTCTTTACTCGCTGCAGTTGCCTGTGCTCTTGCTCCTCTTATTTTTTGTTAGATCTGTGGTTTGGGGCTTTTCTGTCAGCCTTCACCCTTGGAGCTTAGTCAGCAAATCTCTCAGTGAAGTCTGTGGGGAGGGGTATTAGAGTTTGAACTTCCCTGCCCTCTTAGGTTTTGATGGGATTAAGTTCACCTGGGTTGAGCTGGATGTGCCCTGAGGCCAAAACCTTGGGAAGAGGGGGGCAATATGGAGTGCCTCTGCTATTACAACTAGTCTGTCCACTCTGTCCTTCTTTTCCAACTGCTTCCCCACCACCTGTGTTTGATACTCTGAGCCTGGCACAACTTTGTCCTCAAGGTACTCCCTTCAGACTAGCACCCTTGCCTTCCCAGAGGTTCCAGCTACCACTGGAGGCTTAGCATTCTAGGTGGAGGAGGGGTCCTGGGACATTCCTTTTTCCTTGACCTTAAACCTGATTGTTCTTGAAATCAGACTTTTGGGGGGGCATACCTTTTAAGTTGAGTCCAGCAGGAGGTTAACTTGTCTCTGTCTTGTTGTTAGGATTGACTTTTCAGTCCCCTAGGGGCATTTAGTTTGTAATTGGCAAGGAAGGGTTTTCAGAAGTCTGAACTTTTGTTGCCTCAATGCCACCATCTTGAATCCGCCTTTCCAGAAACTTTTTTAAACTATTTTTTGCATGGGTAAAATAAGGAGAGCTGGATCAGATGATCCCCCAAAATATATAATACTTTATAAGTCTAGGCTGGGATTCAGAGTCAAACTATATCATCACCTCCTTCTCTGTTATTGCTCAGTTTTCTTAGTCACAAGACATAAGGAGAATTGAGTTTCTGTGGCCAAAAACCTGAGTCTTTAAGGACTGAATTTCTCAAGCTTTGGGGGTAATAATTTTTACTATAGCATTGCCCTGGAATGACCTTTAAGGGGCAAATCTGGTGCAAAAAAAGTGAAGATGAAGAATAAGAAAACCATTTCAGGGATAATATTACACAAGATAGGACTTTTTAAAAACATTAAAACTTTTGTCTTTCTTAAGAGCAAGTATGCTTGACTCCTTCAAATAATACTCTTAATGCCTTCAGATATTTTTTAACTGTACATTCTCCAACTTACAGATGCACTTTATAAATTGAGGAATGAACTCTGGATTTTATATCAAGGGAACTGAAATCTAGCCTTAGATCTCCTATTAATTTTCTAGATTGACCTTGGACAATTCATTTCATATTCTATTCTTATGAGATAGGTAGAGAGATGGAAGAAGTGTTGGATGGAATTGAATCCAATTTTTAAATTTTACTAATGAGGAATCTGATGTCTAGAGAGTGAAATGATTTGCCCATAGATACACAGTTGGTTATATAGAATAAATAGAATTTGAATTCAAAATCTTTAAGGCTAAATCCAGCCCTCTTTATATTTTGCCATGATAGTCTCAGTTTCTTCATCTGTAAAATGTGGAAATTAGGATACTTGATCTTTGAGATCGATTCTCTAAAATTCTCTGACTCCAGAGTGTTAATTTTGAATAAAAATAGCTTATATTGGATAGCATTTTACAACTTATAAAGAACTATGAGATTCTTTTCCCTCTAAGGTTCCCAGTTTCTAAACCAAGACATGATCTTCTAGTTGAAGGATCATATGGATGCCAAAAGGATAAGTCCCAAGAGGCACTGATCCAACTTCATGTGTGTGTCTTGAATATGTGTTTGGCAAGATACTGTGCTATTATTATCCTGATTTGATCTACTCCAGAAATCAACAGTATCATGAGAAGCAAGAACCACAACCCAGCATGGGTGATAAAGACTAAACTAAATCTCTAGTAATAAGCCTTTCACCACTTAGTTTGACCTTCTGATGACAGCCACACTTATCTGTGAAATGGGGATATTACTACCCTCATTAACTACTTCATAGAGTTGTATGTATCTTTTGGAAAATATTAGATATCATAAAATTGAAGACAAAAAGAACATTACAGGGGAAATAATGATTCCTTGAGAGCTGGAATTGGGACTCAGAGGTCATCTGGCACAAACTTAACTAAAACTAAAATTTCCTATAAAAATCTCTGACATGTGGGAGAGATGATTCTCCAATTAATGCTCATTTAAAATCTAAGTGAGAGGTTCCTTACCATATGCAGAAATATTGCTATTTCAACTAGATTTTATTCATCTTTAGGGTTTTCACTTATAGCTCTTATTCTCCTTCCAGATTATAGACATGCATAGTGTGTCAGGAATGCCAATATGCCCTGAGCAAGCATTAAGATTAATATTTCTTCTTCAGGAAATTAAACCTCTCTTTTCTCATTTGCAAAATGGGGGTTAAATTGCACTTTAAAAAGTCCTTACATTTAGGGATGTTGCAAAAATCAAATAGATGTGTTTTATATATATATGTATATATATACATATATATGTATGTGTACTTACATATATAATGTTATAGTATTACAGTGATGGTGAGGGTGGAGATAATTATAATTATTGTATTGTCATTCATTAGTGATACTGAATCCAGAGGATGTCAGCACAGTCAGCCCTTACTCAATGGGTCTCATTTTTTTGAGTTAGCAAGGCACAGGTGCTGAATTTGGAGCCAGAGGACTTGATTCAAATTCTCCCTCTTCTACTTTTTTAGCTGTGTGGCCATAGATGGTCAACACAGTTCATCTTAGTGTACTGGTGTTTTCTTATAATCTTTGCTGTTGTGGAGGTTGAGGCTTATGGTTTGAGCTCAGGAATTCTGAGCTGCAGAGTGGAATAAGTTAAGTGGGAATTTTTATGAAGCCTGGCATTAATATGGTGATGGCCCAAGAGCACAGAAGTCAGGGGAGCAGGCTGCCTAAGCAGGGGCAAGCTAGACAAGCTCAGAAGCAGAATAGGTCATAATTTCTGTGCAGTTTAGTAGTGTAAACCTCAAATTTCCTTAGACTTATAATTGTTGAAAATTTCACCATTGGGATATTTCATACTTGGAAAATTTCTTACTGATAGTCTATTGGAATGGGAACTCCATTGGCATGGGAGGTTCCTTCTCTTCCCTTCTTAAGATTACTTTAGGACAGAAACCCTTTGCTGAACAATGGAAAGGACTTTGACCTATGCTTAAGCATAGAACAGGAATTTCTTTGAGTCTTGATTGATTTAGAATTGATACAATGGAGATACTTGGAATAAATCTCCACCCTATTCAGTCCTAATAGGATTGAGTAAGGGCTGCAGCCTAGATCAAAATTTAATTATTCCAATCTCTACCATACTCAAGTTAACAGGATTTAGAAAGGGCTGTAGCAAAGGAGTATAGATTTAATCATTTGAAAATATGACCTTCAACAGACATGTGCAAAAGCCAGAAACCTCTGGGCGGTCCTGGGTTAAGCGAGAGCCTCCATTGACAGGGAAATTGATGAAGAGTGATTGGTAGATGTGAGGACTGAGGGGAGGCAACTTGGATGGTGTCCTTAAAGATAGGAGGGTCTGGAGACTCGGGGGAAGAGAGGATTGAGTTTTTGGTCGGTGTGGTTCCTGGGCTCTGAGGAAGCTTGCTCTGAAGGAAGCTGAAGGTGGGGGCCTCTGAGACTGTTTCTCCATTTTGGACACGTGAGTGAAAGGGACTGATCTCTTTTCTTTGCCCCAGCTATCTAAGGGCTTGGGCCTTTTGGCCCAGCCTAAACAGAAGGGGTATTTAAGCCCTATTCCCTTCTCTCCCCTTTCTCTCTATATATATATCTCTAATTCCTTTCTTGCTCCTATTGTAATTAAACTCCAAAAAAGGCTGACGGCTGACTTGAGTTTTTCATTTAGGAATTACATAGCTGATTCCTTGGCGACCTTAATTTAATATATATCAGTCTTTTAAAGTGATTCCCTTGTAACAGTAGTGGGATCAACCTTTTTAAGTGGCCACTTCACTTTCAGCCTATGTGAGGTAGGGAGACTTATTCTCAAAACAAAAATAACAACAACAACAACAAAATCTATAAGGGGCTCAGTTACCTGATTTGTAAAATGAAAGGATTGAACTAAACATCCTCTAAGGAAAACTTCACCTCCAAATTAGCAATTCTAAGAACTGAGACATTTGCTGAGATGGCTATGATTACTGTCTATAATGTTCTCGCTCTGTATATATGTTTCTTCTCTGTTACCATCCAATGCCCTCTTCTATCCACGTGATTTGGATATTGTTGTCTAAGACTGTAGTCCATTTGGAGGGTTTTCTTCGTGGATTGCAAGCTTAGAGTAGTTAACCTTGAGGGTCCCTTCTAACTCAAAGATTCAGGGAGTAACATGATACAGTAGTATGCATTAGTGTGAAACATATTAGTGAAATCTACTTTCCTGGGATTTTCTTTCAAATTAATTAGAGACACAAGACAACAAAAGCCCTCAGACTTAAAGATTGAGAGAGATAAATCTCATCTAATGTGGTCAGGTAAGGCTTCATTGAGGTGGTGAAATCGTAACTGTATTCTAAAGAATGCATAAAATTTTGAGAGATGTATAGGGAAGATGGTAAAGAGAAAGGTGATTCTGGATTATGGAAAATGACACATACAAAGTTAATAAACAAACAAAGTTAATAAAACAAAAGGCATATTTGGGAGATGTCCAATTACCCAGTTTGGCAAATATGTTGAGAAGGGAACTGAATTTTTTCATCACGTACAGGTTGGATATGATGACTTCAAGAGGGCCTTTCATCTTTGGGATTCTGGCAATGGCTAATAGATTGTAATAGTCATTGTAATTGCTTTGTAACAGTTAGAGATTAGAATGGAGATCTAGTTTGAGGCTAGACTTTTAAGGGCCTTGAATGCTTTTCTCCAGCTCATCACTTACTACTCCTTTTAGATAAATCTTTTCCATTCTATCATAGTACAATTTTCTGATTTTTACTTCTGATACACCCTCCACCTATGAACTGTGAATGAGTTATTCTTCCTTGAATGTGATACTGCACCTCATCTTCATGCCTCTGCACTGGCTATTCTCTATGAGTAGAATGTTTTGTTCAAACCCCTCTGCCCCAGTCTATAAGGATTCCTCTAAGAATTAACTCAAATCAGACCTCCTTGAGGAGGCTCTTCTCAATACAATAAGCTGATTAATTTAATATATATATATTATGAAATTAATATATATAGATGAATATAATTAGCTTATATATATAATTCACATATACATATGAATGCATAATTTTCATATAGCTGGTTATTTACCTTTTTCATTGTCCATTAAAATGTATATGACAAAATGTAATGCCTTCTTTAAGGACAGAGACTGTTTTCATACTTCTTTGTGCCCTTGAATGCCTCTCTGATCCAAGGCTTAGCATACTATCTGGAATACAGTAAGCAATTAATAAATGCTTGTTGATGGTTTGACTATTGGGGCAGCTAAACTACAGTGAATAGAGAGTTGTGTCTGGATTCAGGAAACCTGAATTTAAATGCAGACTTTGACACTAGTTGTGTGCCCACAAACAATTTATTTAACATTTGTCTGCCTCAGTTTCCTTATCATAAAATGAACATACTAATAACGCCTATCTCCTAGGGTTGTTATGATTATAAAATGAGATAATAATTGTAAAATACTTTACCAAATGCCTGTCATGTAGTAAATGTTACATGTTTATATATTAGTTTTTATTGTATCATTATCATCATTATTTTTATCATCATCATCACTACTTGCTAAACTTTTTCATCTATGAAATTTTCCCTAATAAACAAGGGAGATGATAGTTTCTTCATTAAATGCAACTTATGTTCCATTGTTACCCTGCTAAAATAACTTCCCTTTTTGTATTCAGAGTCCAAGAGTTGAATAGAGACTTGCTAGCATTTGTAGAGGAGAGAGAGAAATCCTACAATGGGTATAATGTGGGCTAGATGACCTCTCCACATAAAAGTTTCTAGAATTCTATATTATTTGAATATATATGATAGCTGAATTCATATAAAAATTCATACCCAATTCGACTCTGATATTTGAAATTACTTGATGATTTGGAGATTGCAGCACTTTCCCTAGTCAGGCTCAGGGTTGGATGTGGTAAGTGAAAGAGGGCTATAGTGTGGGTTAACTGTTAACAGGGGAAATATACATGTACAAGAGTACACTGAACAGATATGTGTCCTAATTCTGGAAATAGATCATATTTTTCTTTTTAATTATTCTTTATTTTGAACAACTAAGTAAAAATAGAAGAATGGCTAATTATAATATAAAATTTCAGGCAAAATATAAAGGAATTTAAATACCTGGGTAGAAACAAATATTTATCCTTACTAAACTTTAGTGTTTATCATTGCTTATTATATGGTAGTTCAGGAATGTTTCTTTGAGGATTACCAAAAGCAAGAGAAGGCAATTAAAAAGACAGAAGCCAGGATTGATAAGCATTGGAGCCTTGGAGGCTCTGTAATAAAAGTCTGAAAATGATTTGGTTAAACTGTTATTACATGAAAGTTTTTTATGAAGGGAAAATTGATTATTTATTTTCCAGTGCCTAGATGACTTAAAGGATTTGAGGTATAAATAGAAGTTATCTTCCTAGGACCATAGAATCATAGATTTAAAGTTAGTTTCCAAAAATTATCTAATAGAGTTCTTATGTGAATCATGAATATCATCTTAACCATTCCCAAGAAACAACCATTCAGCTTTTGCTTGGTAATCTACAATGAAAGGGAATTAAGTAGCTTATCAGGCAACCTATTGACTTATGGAAAGTTTTGTTTGTTTCTTCTAGCTTTGGAGCTTTAGGAAGATTTTCAGTTTGTCAGAATGATAAAGCATTGGGTTACTCAATTAAATTAAAGGGTCTTTAAGCTAAGAGATCCTGAAGACCTGAGCAGACATCTATCCCAATTATCTGCCCTTTGTGTTCTATTCATTCACTTGCATGGGAAAAAAGAGGTTGGATCTGATGATCTTTTAGGACTTTTCCCATTTTTGTGTATTGTTTTTATGATTGTGACTTTGAAGCCACCCTGAGAGAAATGATTGAAGAGAAGTTCCGAGAGTGTTCTCTTCAATCATTATATGTATATACATATATAATATTTTTATTTATTTAATTTACATGTAGCATACATTTATATTTGTCAGAGGTCATATTCATATCTATGGTGGGAATAGAGTAAAGATATTTTAGAGGGATGAGCATGAGGTCATAAGATCATAGATCTATATTTTAGAGGGACCTCAGTGATGATCTAGTCTAATGTATTCATTTTGCAAATGGGGAAACTAAGGTTCAGGGAATGACATCTGAAATTAGACAGGAAGTAAAGATTAATAGTTAATAATCAAAAAGTCATTAGTGAGATTTTCTGACTTCACTAATATTATCCTTTTTATCTTGTCAGATGTGAGATAAGGAAGGGTCACAGCCATTGTGTGTTACTAGGCAGCCCATTGTGGGTACCATTTTCTCTTGTCTTTAATTTATATTGGCAGTACTATACAAGGAACTTGCTCTCCAGAAGTCAGAGAAAGCTTAAGATGGACAAATAAAAAGTGAGTATGAAGTGTTATCCATGTGTAAGGATAGAGCTATTCTGTGATAAGTAGTTGGATGGTATGGCAATATAGAGTAGGGAGGAAGGAAATAAAATATTTGCTAAGCAACTAATATGTGCTAGGCACTATGTTAAGTGCTTTACAAACATTATCTTTTTTAATCCTCACAGCAATCCTTGAGATTAGGTGCTATTATGATCCACATTTTGCAGTTGAGGAAATTGAGGTAGATTACCAATTCATCCAGGGTCACACAACCAGTAAGTATTTGACATAGGATTTGAATTCAGTTCTTCTTAACTCTAGGTCTAATACTCTAATTGGTATACACCACTGCAGAAGACAGTTCTGGATACAACTCTGTTATTTACTGAGTTATGTGACTTTGGGTAAGTTAAGTCACTTAACCTTTCCTCATCTGTAAATATGAGCATAACAATGCTCATAACACATATTTTGAGGCGTTGTTAGGAGACTTAAATGAGGTGTTTGTCAAGTATTACATAGGTGTGAGTTATTTTTTTTCCAAAAATTGAAATTTTGGGCATTAAGGATCAGCCATAATATTGAGGGAAGCTCAAGATGGTAGTATTATTAGAGATGAGTATTTTTTTTTAATACGCATTGTCTGGCTGTTACAATTACCCAGTTGTCTATCTTACTGTTTGACATGTCTTAAGGATCTAGTTTCCCTTTCAGTGAAATGATTCTAAGGTTATTCAACTAAGGCAGCTTTATGAGAGATACACCAAATCCTCAGAATGACTCAGGATGGTGGTTTAACCCACCTATTGGAAAGATGGAAAGGCTGAAAGCAAAACTCAATTGCTTGGGAGAATGCACTTTGCATACCAGACCACTGAATAAAACGCAGAATCAACTACTCAGGCTTCAGAGTAATTACAAAGAGAGGTGGATGAGTCATATCTAGATTCAAACTACAGATTGGTACCGGTGGGAATAAGTCAATGCAACCCTCTACCTTCCTCAGAAAACCAGTGTCAACACGCCACACTCTGGTGGTTTACTATACTTAATCTACTAGGACTGTATATTACTTTAAGGCAGAATTAATATTAATTAGCTCCTAGTGGAAGTAAACATGCCAATATAAACAACTAATTGCCAGATGGTGACCTGGACCAGAGAAAAATGAATCTAATCCCTAAGAGTGGAAGTAGATTCCAGAAGGCTTCAAGTCAAATTTCCTAAACAATGTGGAAATCTTTAATATATTATCTCAGACAATCAATTAGCTGTTATTTTATTTTTCTCATAGACTTTAAGCTATGTGGAGTTTACTATCTTAAGTGGCAACCAATTTCATTTTTTTCTAATAATAAGCTAAGATTGGCCTTCATGTAATTTTCACCCCGATTTACTCTATGGAGCTACATAGGATGTATTTAATATTTCTTTCTTGTTAGAATTCTTTGAATACATGATGACAGAAATCATAGCCTTCAATGATCTCTTCCCATAGTCCCTCACTGTCCCTAATCTTGTACTCTTCTCACTGAGTATTCTTGGATCCTCAGAGCAGAAAGTTTTGATGTCTCTTACCACTTACTTATCCATCTTTCTGCATTCATAAGATTGCCACATTGCTATTTTTATTATTTTTTTCCAGATTATATATCAATACTATTTTAAAATAATTATTTTCTGACTTTTTGCACTCCCTCCTCTACCCTTCCCAAGAAAGCAGGTAATATGATGTAGGTTGCACCTATGTTATTATACAATAAATATTTCCATGTTCATTATGTTGTAAAACAAGACACATCTGGTTACACTAGAGAAAAACTCATAAAGGAAATAAGTGAAGAATGGTATATTTCAATCTACATTCAGACTGTCAGTTCCTTCTATGGTGGTAGATATCCTTTTATGTCATGAGTCCCTTGGAGTTGTCCTGGATTTTTGCCTTGTTGATAATAGTTGTCATTCATGGTTGATCATCATACTTTATTGCTGTACCAACATTCTTCTGGTTTTGCTCACTTAATTGTGCATCATTTTATATAAGTCTTTCCAAGGGTTTTTTTTTTTTTGTAATGTGACATCACTTGTAAAATGCTATGCCTAGAATTGGGCATATCACCCCTGAACTATCTGACCAGGACAGAGATCACTTAAAACATCCTGAAGAGAATTAATTCTCATTTTTGCTCCTTCCCTCCAATCTTTCTCAAAGCTTTAGGAATTTTGGATCTGGAAGAAAATTGAATAAGAACAATGGCAATAGGTCCCATGAGACTTAGAAGCATAAAATGTTATTTATCCTTCATAATATTCATTCTAATTTCAATTTCCTTGGAATGTATCACCCCTGCATTCAACAGAATTAACTGTCTATATTTTGCCCATCATTCATCTAGCATTCTGATGATTTTGCCAATATTGGAAAGTAGTGTGCTTCCTGATATCAAATATGATTGGGTTAAATTCTACATTATCTATAAGTGGATCAAATTAATAATTATATATAACTTTCAAAAAATAGAAAACTATAAGAAGGTTGAATATTGTGTCTGGGAATCTTGGGGAAAAGTGGGAACAGAATGAAAAAAACCATAATTTTTTCTATGTTCTACCTTTTCTACAACTTTCTATCTTCTCTACTGACAGAGGGCAACAGTAGCTTCCCAATCCTGCATGTTCACAATCTAGGTGTCATATTTGATTCTTCACTATCACTTACTGCCCATTTTCAACCTGTTCTTAAGGACGGCTGAAGTCATCTCAGCAACTCTCTCAACTCTGTTTCCTTCTCTCCTGTGACACTGCCACCACAATGAGGAAGGCTCTCATCACCTCATGTTTGAACTATTACAATGGTCTACTGGTAGGCTTCAAGTCTCTTTCCCACTCCAGCCACCAAAGTGATCTTCCCAAAGTGAAGACTTGACTGTGTCACTCCCCTAATCAATAAACTACACCTCTCTCTCAACTCCAGTGTCAAGTATCAAATCTTCTCTTTTGAATTCAAAATCCCTCATAAACTCCCTCACCTTTTTTGCCACATGCTCTTTGCTCCTCCATGAATGAGATATTTTGTCTTTCTGTTCTAGGCATTTTCTTTGACCTTACTCCAAGCCTGGAATATTCAAATATTCTCGCTCTTCTTCTCTGCCTACTTTCCTTTTTGGTTTCTGTTAAGTTCCAGCTAAAATACCACCTACTACAGGAATCTTTTCCCAACCACTCTTAGTTCGAGAGCCTCTTTTCTCTTAATTATTTCTTTACACACACACACACACAGAGAGAGAGAGAGAGAGAGAGAGAGAGAGAAAGTTTGCTTGTACTGTCTTTTCCCTCTTTCTAGCACTTAGCACAGTGCTGGCACATAGTAGGTGCTCAATAAATATTGATTGATTGATTAGTTGAAAAGGAACTTAAAAGACATCTAGATCAACTCTTATGTTATAGTTGGAGTTTTCTGCACAAAGCAAAGCAATTGTTAAATTATTTGTTTTTCTTAAAGAAAATTGAAATTGAAATCCTTCAAAAGGCTAGAGCATAAATGAGGAAAACTTCTATTTCTGACAGATCTTACAATAAGAAGCTAGAGATAATGGGAACAAAAGGGAACCTACAATAATCTGACAAACAAAACATTTGAGGGAATCAGATTTCAGAGGGTTCAAGGAAAAGATAAGCATGATTAATATGCATGAAAATTCTATACATCAAGTCATTCCAGGTGAGAAAGAATACTCTCATATCTGAGATTCTTGAGATTAAAAAAATGAGAAGGAAAAAGGAGAATAGGATGAATGTACTAGATAATTTCCATTTATTAATCATGTATAGATGGTATTTCATGTGAAAAATAAAAAGAAAGTGTGGTTGTAATGGTTTGTACGTTCAATATTAGATAATAACATGATAGCCCAAACATGTTTTTGAAATCTTTGGCTACATTAAAAAAATAGTTTTCAGGAAATGGAAGGTAATAAATCCAATTTACTATACCTTAGTCAGATAACATTTGGAATATTAAGTTCATTTCCATGTGCTATATTTTTGGAAATACTTAGTATTGGTAGACAAGAGAAAATAACAATGAAGCCCATAGTGAGGAGCCTCAAGATAATACTATGTAAACCTCAGTTGAAGGAATTTGGACTGTTTAATCATGAGAAAGGAATTATGGAGGATAAGATAACTGTCTTCATATATGTGAAATGCTATTTTGTCGAACAAGGATTCAACTGGTTATATTTAGGACTTAAGGACAAAACTAGGTGTAAAGAATAGATATGGCAAAGTGGGAATTTTCAACTCCTTACTTCCTAACAATTAGAACAATCCAAAAGAGGAATGAGTTTCTCTAGGAGATAGTATATTTTCTTTTACTTAATATGTTCAAGTAATGACTGGAAGGAAACTTATTGAATACATGGGGATAGGCTTTTGAATGCACAGCATTAGAAGGCATCTGGGGTCCTCTGTGCTTCTGTGACTTGATGAGGGGAGACAAGATGGATATCATCCTTTTATAAGCATTGATTGCATAGATCTTTTGACATGACATAGGAATACTAAAAATCATTTTAAAAGACTCTTTGTTTCCAAAGATACAACCATTGTTTATCTTCTTGTGCCAAATTATCATTGCCTTTGGTTTGCTTCAAACTTAAACAAGTTGTAGCACTGCCAGGGTGTGAAGAATAGTCCAAAATGACCAAAACACAGATATAGAGGCATAAAAAGGCCATCTGGCTAAATATATACTCTAAAACTATATGATAAGGCAACTTGGTGGCACAGTGAAATCAGAAAAACCTCAGTTCAAATCTACCCTCAGACACTTATAAGCTGTGTGATCTTGGGCAACTCATAACCCTATTTGCCTCTGTTTCCTCATCTGTAAAATGAAATGAAGGCGGAAATGGCAAACCATACCAGTGTCTTGACAAGAAAATGCTAAATAGGGTCCCAGAGAGTCAGAGACTACTAAAATGACTGAGCAATAACAAAAGAACTATATTATAAAGTCACAGCAAGCCTCATCTGGCTTTAGTTGTCCTTCAAATACAAGCAATTTTATAGCTCTGCAATATAAAAATCTATTTAGGAATCACAGAAGTCCAGGCTTTACCTGCTATTTGCATTCCATCTCCAGGCAATCTCAGAAGTTGAGGGAGACTGATTTCCTTGTTAGGACTATTGGCAAGTCTTCCTTTTCTAGCTTTCAAATCTCTAGTTTTAGACCTTCCTAATAGTAGGAAGAGTAAACTACTTGTATTATTTCTCTATGTGTTTTGGATATCAGATCTGTTCCTTGCACTCCATCTTTCAAATACATGCCTTTTCACTGCTTACAATGCATGTCCATGCCCCCTGGCTTCCTCCAATAGTCAGTTAAAACCCTATTTTTACAAGGGTCTTTTCCTAGGCCTGTCCCACTGCTGGTGCATTCTTTCTGAGATTCCCTCCCATTTACACTGTATAGCAATCAATCAATCAATAAACACTTGTTAAGTAGCTACTATCTGCCAGGCACAATGCTAAGCCCTGGTGATAGACACTCATAAAAAAGGCAAAAGACAGTCCTTGCCCAGAAGGAGCTTACAATCTAATGAAGGAGACAACAAGCAAGAAATTATCTAGAATATGAGTATAAGTAGCAAATAAATAACAGAGGGTAGACACTGGAAGCAAGAGGGGTTTAGGAATGCTTCCTGGAGAAGTTGAGATTGTAGTTGGTAATTAAAGGAAGCCAGAGAAGAAAGTAGGCAGAGGTGAGAAGGGAGAAAGAACATCCCAAGCAGGGATGACAGTGAGAGATGAAAGGTCTTGTTCATGGATGTGTGTGTGTGCGTAATGTATATATAGCTATTTACATATGATCTCTCTAATGTCAGCTTTTTGAGGCCAAGGATTGGCTTTTTTTCTCTATCCCTAATGCTTTGCATGGTGCCTGGTACTTAGAGGTTAATAAGTGCAAGTTTATTTGAATTGCTTTAATATTTTGCCAATCT
The DNA here is from genome assembly GCF_027887165.1 of Monodelphis domestica. Lineage (NCBI taxonomy): Eukaryota > Metazoa > Chordata > Mammalia > Didelphimorphia > Didelphidae > Monodelphis > Monodelphis domestica. The sequence continues at coordinate 130,727,901 of NC_077229.1, read as the reverse complement.
GCATATGAAAACTACTAGTAGCAAAAGAAAGAATTCCTTATGTCTTTCCATCCAAACCTAGAGAAGACTGGCCCTCGAAGTATTATCTCTCCTTGTATGAGTCAGATCTCTTTCTGTGTTGAAATTTCTTCCCTTTGGTCCATTTCTGTCATTTCTAGTTTTAGAACATAGGCTTCCCAGAGGGCAGCGGCTATCTATTTAATTCACTTTATACTTTCCTCATTTCCTGTTGGGTCATCTTCTTAGAGCCAATTCCCACAACACTAGACTCAGAAGGCAGCATTTATGGGACTAGCTGCTTGCTGCTCCACCTCCCTCTGTTTTAACAATGCCCAAAGGACAGGTTCCCCAACAGGCCACCAGACAAGTGCCCGAATGCCCTATGGGAAGTGAGTCAATGCCAAGTCAAGTGGCATGCATTTATGGGGTTAATTACAACTAATTAATGAGAAGAAGGGTCATGTGTAAGCCAGAATCAAGGCCTAGCTCTCCAGTTTTTGCTTTAGTATTAATAAGAGCAATATTTCACTGGAGGATATAATGATTCAACTTGATAGAAAACACATTTTTCGGGTAAAATTCTATAAAAAGACTTCAACCATCCCATTCAAACCACTTTACTTGAAACAAAAATACCACGGATATGCTTAAAACATGCTTCTTACTCAGCACTATGCTATTCTCTTTTCCTTCCACAGAGACCAAAGGGACAATATGTTCTTGACAGCCTGAGAAGTGTCTTACCATTTTGCAAACTTGCAAAAACACTGCCAAATGCATAGCTTTCAGAAGAAAGAAATTATGGTGAAAATTTTCACACGTCTTTTCCTCTCTTGAATAAATTCTCAGTATGACAAGCCTCCAGGAGAGTGGGAATTAAAGCTGTAAAGTTCCTTTTGAATCATTTCACTCCAAGAAACATTTATTAAATGCCTACAAAGATAAGGTATTATATTAAGCACTAGGAGTATAAAACAAAAGAAAAAATAGTTCCTGTCCTTAAAGAACTTATATTCAAATACTTCATTCATACACATAAATGTGACATTTGTGATTCTGCCTTCTACTACCTCCCAAACCAGAGAGTGCGATTTCCTAAAGAAAGGCAGTATGTCACTATATTAAGTATCCATCAAGGGAGTACCACATATAAATTGTCCATCAGGTGGCTCTCTTCTGAGTCAACATTCCAGCCTTGTTGATTTCTGATTCATACTTTGTGGCTGCAGTGTGTTCTGTCCCTGATAGCCATCAGAGGTTACTAATTCTACAGTATCCAAGCCTACTGTCCTAACCACCCAACTCAAGCTTTCAGTAATGTTAAACAGTTTCAATGAGCCCTCATTAGCCAGGTCCAAAATTAATCTAGAGGGGGGAAAAGGAATATTTTCAAAATATAAGTGTTTGTATCTAACATGAAATCTCACTGTGTCTGGTCTCTTCCTTCTCATAAGAAAACTTGGTGGTGTCAACATGGAAATATAGAGATCCCCACTTTATTTAGTTGGAGTATAGAAACCCCAGGTTTTGACCTTGTCACAGGAGAGTTTCCCCCTGAGGGAAGGTCCCTCTTCACCAGACAGTGAACTTCCTGGTAGTTTGGGTGGGAACAGCTAATCCCATCCAATATTGAACATCCCTTTTGTCCCAATGGTTTCTTCCCCCTAGGCTAAAGTCCATGACCAAGGTGACCCAGCCCTAGGCTGAGTCTTTCCCTTTTGTGTCCATTGTAGGGCCCCAGCCCCTCACTATTATTCCTGTCTGGAACTCTTCATTTTCCTTTCTTACCATTGTAAAGTCAATCAACTGTCCCTCTAATCCTAAGGCCCCCAGGTCACCTTGAGTGGTATATAGGTTCCCCAAGTTCTTTTGTTCCTTGGAGTCCATCCTGAGTCCGTGGCACTCCCAGGGGCTGGTGACCAGGGCATCTTGACTCCCGTGCAGTCATGGAAATCAGCTCTGTTGTCATAGTAGTAGTGCTAACCCCTTTTCCCTTGATTAAAGAGTGATTTTGACTATTTAATAGTTCTGTTTTTTTTCTAGTTGACAGTGGCATAGTAGGTAGAGTGTTGGGCATGAAATCAGGAAGACTTGAGTTCAACTATAGCCTCAGACATTTACTAGCTGTATGACCCTGCACAAGTCACTTAACCTCTGTGTGCTTCAATTATCTCACTTTAAAACAATGATAATTATAAGTCAAGTATATATTACGTGCCTACTATACACCAACTACTATGCTAAGTGTTAGGGGTATAAAGGAAGGCAAAAGAGAGTTTCTACCCCCTAAGAGCTCAAAAATCTAATGGTAGAGACAACATGCAAATATCTATGTAAAAAAAAAACTATACAGGAAAAATTAGAGATAATTATCATAAGAAAGTTACTAGAATTAAAAGAAATTGATAAAGGTTCCCTATAGAAGGTGGTAATTTACTTGACTTGAAGTAAAGCATCCAAGCCTGGAGGTAGAGTTGAGAAGAGACAGCATCAATACACAGTATTGGCTCCAAGACAGAAGGTAATGGTTTAAAAAGAAGAAGAAGAGACAGCATCCCATGCTTAGGGGACATCTTACCCTCCCAGAGATTGAGCTATCTTCAGAAAATATGTACCTGTTGTTTGTTTGGAATAAGGAGGGGAAATCTCCAATTCCATCTCAGGATCACAAACTCCAAATAATGAGACGTGAATAAGATAATGTGAAAAATCAATTCCCTTGCCCTACCCCCAAGCAACTCCAGTTTTGGAGAAGATAGAGAAAGAAGAGAATCTGAATAGAAATTCAAATGTAATCCAAGTCCCAAATTCCATTACTATGGAATTCTCTCCTCATTGGTAGACATCAGTTCCTAGTACCTGCCTTGGGAGTGAGGGCAGAGGTGGTAAGAGTGAAGGAAAGAAGACAGATTTTCAGTTTCTTCAGGTTGTTGGACTTGCTTTGAATTTCTTTAGGTATTTTAAGAGTACCATGGGTCTCTTTAAGTTCTTAAACTGTTTTTTTTTTTCTAGTACTTCTGAATTTGATGGAGAAGAAAGAAGATGCCCATCTCATCTCAAATTTCTAAAGGAAAAGTCTGGAAAGAAGTCAACATAAGAGGATCTGGTAGTTTCTATCATGTTGCCATCCCCAATTTGCTGCACTAGAGAATTTGGGGATTTTCCATTCAGGGGCAGTCTAGAACTCTCTCTCTTGGTTGAGCTAAGTTACTTCATCCCCAATGAGAGAACTCCTTCATTTTGTATTGTCTGCTATATATTCTTTCTGATTTCTATTTGTCATTAACTTGGATAAATGGATTTATTTGTTACTGAATATATATATTCATTGTAGAACTGATATTTTGCTGGGAGTAAAATTGGATTTAAAGCTTGGAGTCTTGTTCCACTGCTTCCCCCATTAGAGAAATAGTGATCATAAGTTAACTTGATTCTGAAACCCACATTTCCCAGACTAACACTATTCAAAGAAGCAGAGAGATATCATTCTAACCCGGTAGCCCTCTCTCTGTGGACAGTAGAGTGGACAAGCTTCTGGTCCTAACCTCTTCCTCCCCCTGGCAGAAAGAAAATTTCCCCTGTATGAAGAGAGGGTTCCATAACAGTGGACTTTGGGACTTAGGTTACACTTACAATTACTGTACCTCATATTATAGAAAATAAAATGGGCAGGTCTAAAAATTCATAAATGTAAATCTTGTTCACTTTTTCAAAATATTTGTAAACTACTCTGTGATTTGTATCAGACATTAGAAGAGAATAAAACATAAATAAGCCCCGCTCCTACCTTTAGTGATCTAATAATTAAGTAATAATCAATGCAAAGCAATAAATATTTATTAAGTGCTAATTATATGCCAGGTACTGGGAATCCAAATGAAAGGAAAAAGAAAAGTAATCTCTGCCTTGAAGGACCTTACTTTCTAATAAAAGAAACTGACATATACAAGGGAGCTGAAAGGGGGAGAGAGAGGACAATGTCCCCTTCTGGGAGACACAGTGACAAAGTCCATAGATATAGGAGTACAACAGAGAGAAAAGTGAACCATGACTAGCCTGGACCCGTCCATAAAATATTGGCCCCAGAATGAACTCATGAATGAGGGAAAAAGACTAACATGGTGGAGGAACATTACAAGGAGAAAATGCAGCTAAATCATTTTGGCAATGTCATTAGAATTGGAAGCACAGCAAAGAGCCTGGTAAAGCATAGTGGTTAAACATGCACACATATAAGTAGAGTATAACTTGGAATATATAAATGTAATAGGGAAAAAAAAGTAAGAGATCAAATGAAGTACAGATGAATCTTATCTTAGAAGAAAGAGAAGATAGATCAGGAAAAGCTTCATGGGTTTGCATTTGACCTGAGCTGTCTGTCAATAAAAAGAAATAGGGGATAGGAAGGACATATCAAGCCCAAGAAATGGTATGAATAAATAAAAGGGATGTGGGAAAGCATAGGTTGACTTAAGGAGATGCCAAGTATTTCAGTTTATCTATAATGCTTATATGTAGTGAAAGGGTCTAAATAAAGTAGAAAAAGGTTGATGCTGCAAGACTTGTGGAAGGTCTTTAATGCCAGGCAAAGGAGTTTAGACTTGAATCAGTAGATACTGGGAAGATGGATAGGATTTTTAAACACAGTTTCCCAAAATTCTAATTATTGAATTAATGAAATATCAACCACCAAAGGCTCCCAGTGTGGAATTATTTTTTTTTATTTAGAAGATACTTTACTTTTTAAAAAAATTTTATTTAATTTGTCAATTTAGAATATTTTTCCTTGGTTACAAGAGTCATGTTCTTTCCCTCTCCTCCAACACCCCTCCAGTAGCTACAAGCAATTCCACTGGGTTTTACATGTCCTTGATCAAAATCTATTTCCATATTTTTGATGTTTGCACTAGAATTTTGCATTTTTATATTTAGTCTACATCCCCAATCATATCCCCATCGACCCATGTAATCAAACAATTATTTTTCTTCTGTGTTTCTACTCCTACAGTTCTTTCTCTAGATGTGGATAGTGTTCTTTCTCTTTAATCCCCCTGAATTGTCCTGGATCATGTCATTGCTGCTAGTAGAGAAGTCCATTACATTTGATTGTACCAGAGTGTATCAGTCTCTATATACAATGTTCTCCTTGTAAAGATTAAAATTTAGGGGGAGACTGAGGCACATAGAAATTAGTTTCTCTCTGCAAGGAGTATTATATTTTTATGAGGTTTATTAAAGATTAAGGATTAAAGAAAATACAGGATAAGAAAACACATGTCTAGGCCACAGAGAGGCCTAGACACAACCTCACCTACATTATGAAAAGAGCTACCTCTGCTCCAAAATGGAAGTCCAAAAGCCCCCTCAGTAGGCAGAGAACTCCTTTAAATAATCATTTGTGTTCTCGCCCAGGAGAGAATTCATTGTTATTACAAAGCACTCTGGGGAAGTGGAGCAAAGGATTCTGGGGATTGGAGTCCTGAATTCGAGTCTATTTTTACATCCTGGTTCTGCTCCTTTCACTCTGCATCAATTCCTATAGGTTATTCCCTGCCAGGAGCCAAACTGACCCTTTGCAGAAGGCCAAATCTGTTCCTCCACAGAGAGAGAAGCTTTATTCTTAGATGGTTTATCTGTCATTTTAAAAAATGATCTTCAGGGGGCAACTGGGTAGCATAGTGGATAGAGAGCCAAGTCTAGAGATGGGAGGTCCTAGGTTCAAATCTGACCTCAGACACTTCCCAGCTGTGGACCCTGGGCAAGTCACTTGACCCTCATTGCCTAGCCCTTAGCACTCTTCTGCCTTGGAGCCGATACACAGTACTGACTCCAAGACGTAAGGTAAGGGTTATAAAAAAAAATGATCTTCACCAAAAGAAAAATAAATAAATAAATAAAATGACCTTTAAAAAATCAATTCCTAGAGGTTATTCCGGTTCACATGAAAATCCAGTTCATTATTCTTTTGAGCACAATAGTATTCCATCACCAACATATACCACAATTTGTTCAGCCATTCCCAAATCAAAGGGCATTCCCTCATTTCCAACTTTTTTGCCACCACAAAGAGCTCATCTATGAATATTATTATACAAGTGTTTTTCCTTATTATCTCTTTGGGGTATAAACCCAGCAGTGGTATGGCTGGATCAAAGGGCAGTCAGTCTTTTAGTGCCCTTTGGGCATAGTTCCAAATTGCCCTCCAGAATAGTTGGATCAGTTCACAACTCCACAAAACCACCATTAATGTCCCAAATTGCCACATCCCCTCAAACATTCTTTACTTTCCTTAGCTGTCATGTTAGCTAATCTGCTTAGGTATGAGATGGTATTCAGAGTTGTTTTGATTTGCATCTCTCTGATTATAAGAGATTTAGAACACTTTTTCCTGTGTTTATTAATAGTTTTGATTTCTTTATCTGAAAATTGCCTATTTATGTTGCTTGCTCATTTATCAATTGGTGAATGGCTTGATTTTTTTGTAAATTGATTTAGCTCACTATAAATTTGAGTAATTAGACCTTTGTCAGAGGTTTTTGTTATGAAGATTTTCCCCCCAATTTATTGCTTCCCTTCTTATTTTTGTTGCATTGGTTTGGTTTGTACAAAACCTTTTTAATTTAATGTAATCAAAATTATTTATTTTACACTTTTGTAATTTTTTTCAACTCTTTATTGGTCTTAAAATGTTTCCTTTCCCAAAGATCTAACAAGTATACTATTCTGTATTTACCTAATTTACTTATAATTTCCTTCTTTATATTCAACTCATTCACCCATTCTGAATTTATCTTGGTGTAGGTTGTGAGATATTGATCCAAACCCAATCTCTCTCATATTGTCTTCTAATATTCCCAGCAGTTTTTGTGCTAGTGTTTCTAGTACAATGTTAAATAATGGAGGTGATAATGGATATCCTTGTTTAGCTCCTGATCTTATTGGGAATGCTGCTAATTTATCCCCATTGCAGATGATCTTTGTTGATGGTTTTAGATATATACTGTTTACTATTTTTAGGCAAGGCCCTTATATTCCTATACATTCTAGCATTTTCAATAGGAATGAGTGTTGTATTTTGTTATAGGATTTTTCTAAATCTTTTGAGATAATCATGTGATTTTTGTTGGTTGGCTTATTGATATGGTCAATTATGTGGATGGCTTTCCTAATATTGAACCATCCTTGCATTCCTGATATAAATCTCACTTGACCATAGTGAATAACCTTTGTTCTCACATGCTGGAGTCTTTTTGCTAGTATCCTATTTAAGATTTTTGCATCTATGTTCATTAAGGAAATTGGTCTATAGTTTTCTTTTTCTGATTTTTACCTGCACAGCTTTGGAATCAGTACCATGTTTGTGTCATAAAAGGAATTTGATAGAACTCCTTCTTCACTTATTCTGTCAAGTAGTTTGTATTATATTGGGATTAGTTCCTCTTTGAATGTTAGATTTCACTTGTGAATTCATCAGGCCTTTGGGATTTTTTCTCTGATGGCTTATTCAATTTCTTTTTCTGATATGTGATTATTTAAGTATTCTATTTCTTCTTCTGTTAATCTAGGCAATTTATATTTTTGTAAATATTCATCCATATCACCTAGATTGCCATATTAGTTGCCATATAATTGAGCAAAATAGTTTTTAATGATTGCCTTAATTTCCTCTTCATTAGAGGTGTGATCTCCCTTTTCATCTTTCATACTTTTAATTTAGTTTTCTTTCCTTTTTTAATTAGATTGATCAGTTCTTTGTCTATTTTATTTGTTTTTTTTTTTCAAAGTACCAGTTTCTGGTCTTATTTATTAATTCATTGGTTCTTTAACTTTCCATTTTCTTAATTTCTCCTTTAATTTTTAAGATCTCTAGTTTTCATATGGGGATTTTTAATTTGTTCACTTACAAGTTTTTTGATTTGCATGTCTAATTCTTTGACCTCTGCCCTCCCTAATTTGTTTATATATGAACTCAAGGATATAAATTTTCCCCTGATACTGCTTTGGCTATATCCCATAGATTTTGAAAGGATGTCTCATCATTTTCATTTTCTTCAATGAAATTGTTGTTTCTATGATATGTTCTTTAACCGATTTTGGAGAATCATAATATTTAACTTCCAATTAATTTTTGATTTGGCTCTCCATGTACACTTAATAATTATTATTTGATTGCATTATGATATGAAAATATCTGCTTTTTTTCACTTGTTTGCCATGTTTTTATGCCCTATACAGGGTCAATCTTTATGAATGTATCTTGTGCTGCTGAAAAGAAAGTGTATTCCTTTTTGTCCCTAATTATCTTTCTCCATATATTTATAAACTCTTATTTTTCTAAGATTTCATTCAAATCTCTTAATTCTTTCTTATACATTTCTAGGTTTGATTTATCCAGATTTGATAGAGGAAAGTCCAGATCTCCCACTAGTATACTTTTACTATTTATTTCCTCCTTCAATTCCACTAGTTTCTCCTTTAGAAATTTGGATGCTATATCATTTGGTGCATACATGTTGAGAACTGATATTTCCTCATTGTCTATATTGCCTTTTAATTACCTCCCATATCTCTTTTAATCATATCTATCTTTACTTTGGCTTTGTCAGATATCAGGATTGCAAGTACTGCCTTCTTTTTCTCAGTTGAAGCCCAAAATATTTTGCTCCAACCTTTAATTCTAACCATGTGAGTGAGTGTCTACCTACCTCATGTGTGTTTCTTGTAGACAACATATGGTAGGATTTTGGTTTTTAATATACTCTGCTATTTGCTTTCATTTTATGGGTGAGTTCATCTCATTCATGTTCAAAGTTATGTTTGCCACTTGTTTATTAGTTTTTTCCTTTGCTCTTTACCCATGCTTTCTTTTTGTAGTTGATTTCTGCCAAAGGTTTCTCTTTTACAACTTCCTCTCTTACAAAGATGAATAGATGTGGACTAGTTGATAGTTCTTTCCAAACTAGTCAAATAACTTATCCTTAAGATTATTTAAGTTATTAATGGGCTGATGTCAATTTGGAAGCAGGTTATCAAGAGGAGTATATTGGTATATATAGGAATTACCTTCAACATTTTTTTCATATCAATGAATTATATGGTTTGAAAATGGAATAATACTAGGAGAGACAAAATTTTAGATGGTAGTCAATATTCAAAAATATTTCTGTAGTGTTAAATTTAAATTAAAAATCTACAAGTTCTTATTTTCTATAGAGTTTATTAATAATCACTTGAAATACAGAAAAAAGATTTATAGAGATTTAAGACTAATGTAACCTAACCCTGACCACGTAGTTCTTAATGTGACTGTCTCCCTCAGCTATGGTGTTCCACAGCCACCTTCAAGGGAATAGAGAGCCCTGGCATGTCTTGTCCCACTCCTATTTTCTTTCTCTTGAAGCTGGACTTGTAACGTTTCATTCGGGGTCATGTTCCTAGGGCTCTTTACCTGTAACCTGTTTGAAGTGTTCACGTGACATCTAGCCAAACAATGAGGTGGGAACAAGCTGGGGGGGAGGAGCAGATTCTATCTACACAGTAGCATAAAAATGAGCTAAATATGAGACTAATTTTAATAAACAAATTTATTTTGAGTCCTAGTATGTATATCTATAAAACAAAAATGATGATTCTTGTACTTGTAGTCTTTCAGGAATTTTTGAAGAATGTATTACATAAGGTTTAGAGTTATGAATTATTTTATTTATAGTAGACATTGAATTTACCTAGAGGAGCCATCTGGAGGATGACATTTCTAGCGTGCCTTCTTGATGGACAGGGACTATGGGAGATAAGCTTTCTGGATACATTTGAATGTGTGATAGACTAGTTTTAAAAAGGATTAGTGATTTGATATGGTATGCATAATTCCAAAAAATCTTTTGGTCCTCTTCTTCCTCATGACATCAGAATGGAGTCTTGTTTAGGAATTAGCATGTTATAATGAACAATAACTTCTGGCTGACTTATTAATTTTCTTACCCTCAAGATAGCATCATGTAATTCCATGACTTCTAATGGAGAATGAGGGATGGACTTTTTCCTTTTCTACCCCACAACCAAGTCAACCTATTCTAAATGACTTGCAATATAGCTTCAACAAGTTAAACTCATGTAATGATTTCTTTGGGTCTAGCAATCATTTTTCAATGGTTGGCTTGTATAAGAATACAAATGCTAATTTACTGCAATTACACCACATGATTTAAGCCATGCTTCCCTGAGAAGATACAGATTATCACCAAACTATTCATAATTCTTTGTAATCCTCCCATGTAGTAATGGCATGCTTTTTTTTTTAAACCTTTACTTTCTGTCTTGGAATCAATACTGTGTATTAGTTCTAAGGCAGAAGAATGGCAAGGGATAGACAATGGGGCTTATGTGACTTGAGTGGTGTGGTAGAGACTTGAAGAGAGAGAGGTTTTGCAGGACCAGCCAAGAGGCAATAACCAAGGCTGGGGACCTGTCTGTCAATCAAAGAAGAAGGTTCCAAACTGAATGTTCCCAGGAGAAGCAGTTGAAGCTGGCCAGGGGGATACCTTGGCTTTGGGGCTCTCTGACCAAAGGAGAAACCTCTGCTCTCTCTGGGGGGTGACTGACCAAGACAGGAGGAAAGTCAGGCTGAAGGAGAAATTTTTCTTGGTGGCCGCTGAGGGGAAGACGCTGAATTGATCTTGTTAGCTTTTGTCCCAGGCTGAAGGACCCTTGCAGGGGACTTCTGAAATTAGGCTGAGAGACCTTTGTGGCTTTGTAAAGAAGAAAGAAGATTTTAAAAAGTTGTCCTCCATCCATCTCTCTAACTATTCCTCTGTCACAGTTGTTACTGAACTGATTTCCCTAACTCTCAAATTCTTATTATAGATTAGGGAAACCCTCATCCCTCTTTCCTCAGTTTCCTTGTTCTATTATCCCAATAAACCTCTTACCTGAGAAAGGAAAGGAAGAAGTTTTTTTTCTCATAAATATCATAGTCCACTGGGGAGGGGGAGGTTGTTTGAAGCCATAAGCTTCAGAAGAAACTGGGAGGGATAGGGTTGAAAAAGGGAGGGAGTGAAGGGAGAAGGAGATTAGGAAATAGATTGATCTACTAGTCATCAATAGAGGTCAGTAGGCAGACCCCAGAGCATTCCCCTGTGGCAGCATCTCTCTCTATATCTCTGTAGTACCACTATCTCCATTATAATTAGGTACCCTCAGGTGTGTCCCCATACTAGCAGCTCTCTTTAGTCTCAAGCCAGAGTACATCAGTCATTTCAACAAGAAATCATTTCCACACAGATTATCCATTTTTACAACAATGCATGATATCATAGAAAAAGTTCATGGTCACAACCAAAAACTTTATTTATGCAAATCTACAGTAGTATAACATTCCCATGAGAATGATCTCTTTAAAGCACATTCTAAACAACTGAGGGGGAAGCTGGGTAGCTCAGTGGATGGAGAGCCAGGCCTAGAGATTCTGGTTCAATTCTGGTCTCAAACACTTCCCAACTGTGTGGCCCTGGGCAAGTCACTTGACCTCCATTCCCTAGCCCTTACCACTCTTCTACCTTGGAACTAATATACAGTATTAATTCCAAGACGGAAGGTAAGGGTTTAAAAAAAAAAACAATTGAGTCAGTAGGTCCACATCTAGAGGACACACCACTTCCCTGAATTCCCACCCACAACCCACAAACACACATACTATATTTTATATTTTAATTTTCTAAGCTTTCTTTCTCTGTATTTTTCCTTGAATTGTTGAACTGTCATCTTCACAGAACTTTTACCCTCTTCCTGACATCACAGGATCACAGAATTTAGAGTTGGAGGAACATTCTCTCCCCAACATGGCCATTTATAGGTCATACTTGAAAGCGATTGCCACTGAAGTTGAAAGTTTCCTCAGCCCTTTACACTATCCTTTCTTATCCAAATACGACTTCTAATCAGGATACACACAAATATATACATACATGTGTATGTCTATAAACATATATATACACAAATATGGGTGTTTTATATATGTAATATATTGATATACAATTAATTTAATATATTGATATATTAAATATAAATTAACTCTCAATTTAAAGTAATATGTACAGATATAATATATATACATACATTCACATAGGAATATTTATTTTTTATCCTTCTTTCTTCTAGTCTCCCACTTTAAAATGAGTATTTGGATAACAAGATAGAGGATCCTTACAAGGAGCGGTAGGTCCTGTTGTACTGAGCAATGGATTTATCCAGGAAAATACAAATCCTTCTTCTACCTCACAGACAACCAACGTGGAGACTCAGTTTTTATAAACAGACCCTTGGATCTCTGCAAGGGGATTTGAAAAGTCAAACACACTGGAGCCGCGACTATAAAAGTCAAAATTACATTGCTCCGGAACCTTTCCAGTAAGAGGTTTATTTCAAACATTAGTATCTCTTAGGTGTTATTCTTAGGAGAGCAAGACTCTGTATTGACTTTCATTTAGATATACAACTACATCAGGGAATCATGCATGAAATTCATTAGGCTGGTAAATATTCCATTACAACGCAATCCTGGTTTCCCCTGGAGTCTTATGAAGACATCTGAAACCACCCCTCCCTCCCCCTAAAGACCAGAGAATGCAACAGGAGCTTGTGTTCAGGGATATAGTTGATCTTTACTGCCTCAATGACACTTGTATGGTTCAAGTCTTTGATTCAACAAGTTCAGGAATCTGTTTCTTATATCCAACATTTTATATAACATTTAAATAATGAGAAACCATATAGTACAGTGGATAGAGAACTGGTTTTAAAACCAACAAGCCTTGGATTCAAATCCTGCCTTTCTTCCATCTTGATAGCAGGATGCTAGGCAAAGTATTTAACAGTGACTCTAAGCTGTGGAGGAAGTACCTTCCAATAGTAGAGAGAATTACCTAATCTAGAAATGACCATACAAATGATCTCATTTCTTGTAAGCACATATTCCAATTCTGTAGATAAAATAGGGGCATTTTTTCCCCTCTCTCTTAATGCAGAGCTGGCCCTCCAAATTATTTTCTTTTGCTAATTGGTCCATAATTACATGCAGAACAATTGGAAATATCTAGAAAGCCTAGGTCTGCACATATAAATGTCAGCACAAACTTTCAGGCCTTCCTCCATCCTTGTTTCAAGGTTTCATAAGGTATCACTACCTTCTTTATACCAGAGCTTAGTCAGAAGGTTTCGCTTACAAACTGGATCCTTGAGTCCAAAACAATACCTGACCTTATAGCTGAAAAGACAACTAAATGAGCCAGAGATCTGGGATAAGTTGTGAATGTCAAGCAAGGGACTGTAGGCTGTTCTGCATCTTTGGCAGTTTTAAGCATGTGTAGAGTGAAAAAAATTTTTAAAAGCCTTAATTGAGAATAATTTCAGTTTCAGATGATCTATGCTTTTTGTCTTTATACCTCCTTTTCTTGCTCATCATAGGCACATAGTATCTAGATTTTTTAAATGAATTTAATAGATGAAATGAATGAGTGATAGTCCTTTTTAGACTTCCAGATTATAAACTCCTGGTTGGCAGGGACTTTTTATTTAAGGGGAAAAAAGAATTCACTGTGTACAGAGCCTAGAGCAGTACCTTACATAAGTGAACACTTTGCTCATTAATCAAAAAATCAACTAAAATGTATTAAATGTTCATTATGTCAAACATTGGATTAAGTGCCTGAAACACTAAGAAAAAAGAAATTTAAAACCCCTGCTGTTAAGGAGCTCAAGTTCTAATAGAAGGGATAACAAACTAAATAGTTCCTTGTGAGAAGTTAACAAAAGAGATGAAAAGTGATCATAGAGATGGGAAAAATGCATGTAGCTGGAGAGACCAGGAAAGTCCTTTTCCAGGAAGTGGGATTTGATATGAGACTTAAAAAGAAGTTTGGGAATCTAGAAGGCAGTGGTGAAGAAGGAGAGTGTGACCACAAAAATGTGGGTTTCAAGACTGTGAATTGCCAAAAACTGTAAAGATAATTTTTAGTGTCTTGATTTTATATAAAAAATAAGTGGTTGCCATGGGAAAAATTCCCAAATATGAAATACCCAAGTCAGCTGGGTTTTATGGAGATTTTAATTACTACAAATGAAGGAATTTAGGAGAGGGAAAGAGACAGAGTAAGAGGAAATAATAGGAAAAGGCTAGGGCCTAAGCCAATGGCCTAGGCCTTTTCTCTTTAAGAGAGAAATTAACTCAGTCTTTAATCACTCTGACTCCTGACCTCCAATTCAGCTACCAAAGCTGAACTAAATCGAACTACCTTGAACTAGTTCAGACAGCTCCTTTTAAAGAGAAATTTCTCATGTGTCACCTCCTCTAAATTTTCACATCTACCAATCACAGCAGACGCTTTTCCTGGGACTGCCCATTCTTAGTTTTCACCACTCTTTAGTTCTCACCTTCTCTGGGTAGATTATATCTTCTGAGTATTTCACACCTCTTTGCTAAACTTGCCCTTTGTAAGTTGCTTGACCTTTTAGTGATTAATTTGACCTTCATAGGTACTTAGAACCCTTTTGTATTATATCTAAAAATAGACCTAGCTTAAGGGGTTTTGCCTCACTATAAGTATGGGTTGGGGACTTTTTCTCATGTTCCATCAGGAGTTTACAACTTTATCTTCCCCTAAAGTATGCCTAAGTATGGGTGGAGTAATGTTAGAGTTCCCAATACATTCCTAACCAAGTACCTTCATTTTTTAAAATAGAGAATAGCCTTAACCAAATGTTCCAAGGTAGAGTCTGAGAAATTTTAAGATTCACAAGACCCTTCTAGGCATGGAAAAAACAGCCAGTACAAGGGCATGGAGGTGTGGGATGGCGTATCATGGGTGAGGAATAGGAATTAGATTAATTGATCTGGACTATCGGTGTCTTAATGGAGAATAAAGTATAAGAAGACTGGAAAGGTAGGAAGGGGTCAAGTTGTAATTTTTAAAAATCCTTATTTCTGCCTTAGAATTCATACTGAGTATCAGTTCCAAGGCAGAAGAGTGTTATGTGCTAGGCAACTGGGATTAAGTTATTTGCCCAGGGTGACACAGCTAGGAAATGTCTGAGAACAGATTTGAACCCTGGTCTTCCTGTCTCCAGGACTATTTTCTATCCATTGACTCACCTGATTGCCTCTTAATTATAAGTTTCTTAAAAACCAAAAAAGAAGACTTATTCATCCTAGAGGTAAAAGGGAGCCACTGGTTATTATGGAGAAAAAGGAGGATTTGCTTCATAAAAAATATGATTCAAAATCCTGGAAGGAAATAATAATAGAAATATAGTAGTAGTAGTAATAGTAGGAGGAGGAATAATAACAATTATTATTTTTATTAACAATAATAAAAATAATTTATATTATGCTTTAAAGTTTTCAAAATATCATATATATATATATATAGATCTATATAGATATAGATCTATATATATATATATATAGACTAATTTCATCCTCAAAAGCTCTATAGGAGATGAAGAGTAGTCTCTCGGTGACCAAGAATGACAACTGTCTTTGTGCATTATCATCTATTGATGTACCCTCATATGGCTTTGAAGTCCAAAGGCTGAGGCGCAGAGTTTGTGGCACATGGGGCATGGGACTCCAGTTGTTATGGGAGGTGCGGTTGTGGCCTGGTGTCGGTGTTCACGTACAGTGGCAAGACGTCGACATTGCTCATCTTTAAAGGTGGTGGCGGCATGGTTAATGTGGGTTCGCCAGCTGCTTCTGTCAGAGGCAGCGAATTCTAGTTGCTTTGGTGTAATGCCAGCCCACTTCAAGTTGGACTTTAGCTGATCCTTGAATCTTTTCTTTGGTCGGCCTTGTTTCCTGAGTCCAGCTGACAGTTCACCGTAGAATACCTGTCTTGGTATTCGCTGTGGGTCGATGCGGATGACGTGTCCAGACCATCGTAGCTGGGTGTTGAGGACCATGACTTCGATGCTGGTGGAGTTGGCTCTGTTGAGGACTTCCCGGTTGGTGATTCGGTCCTGCCATTGGATCCTCATGATTGACAGGAGGGAGCGTTGGTGGAATTGAAAGATTTCTCCAAAAGGATATCCCCTCAAGAGATTCTGCTTTTTCTTATATAGGGGTTTTTCTCCCATGTCATCTCCCCTAAGTCCCTACATCTACCAATCACTGTAGATGTTTTCCAAAAGACAGCCCATTTTGAATTCACAGCTGAGTAGATTAATCTCTTTAGTAAGTCAGAAAAAAATGCTTCTGTGTCGACTAATTTCATTAAGAGAAAACCTCTGAGTAAGTTTTCACCTTTTAGGTCTAAGTAGTTTACAAGTTGCCCCACCTTTATAGGCACTTAGCATCCCATTGTATCAATTCATGGCTCAAAGAACTCCTTTCCTTTATAAGTATGGTTTTCAAGTACTTTCATTGTTTAGCAAGGAGTTTTCTGCCCTAAAGCATTCTTAAGTATGGGTGGAATAGAGGTCCTCCCATAGCAAGGAGTTTTCTCCCCTAAAGCAGTCCCAAGTAGGGATGGGGTGGAGATCCTCCCATAGCAAGGAGTTTTCACATTCAAGTAGAGTTCTCACTATCTGGTAGGGAATTATTTCAAGTAGGGAATTGGAGGATTCCTCAATGAGGAGTAAAATTTTTAACATTCATAAGTCTGTGAAATTTTAAGGTTTACAATCCCCCCTGATGATCATTGGGAGACTAGTCTCCCCACTGATCATTTAACATAATCAATTTGTAATCCTAAATGCACTTCTAACTATAGATATACACGATATTCAATTTTCTAAGAGAAATTAGAATAGTGAGAGAGGAAATAGGAAAGAAAATAAAGCAAAACTAATGTTTTGCTAGGCGCATTGACAGAAAGCCAAATTAGGGGCAGTCCCTTCTGGCATAAATGTGTACATTTACAATAAATGTTCAGTCAAAGTTCAGTTCAATCATATTCAAAGTTCATTCTTGATCTTCTTGAAGTGTAGGTTTTCTGGCATTTTTCTGCAACAGTTCATTCTCTGGATATAAAAGTTTCAAGCTTCTTTCTTGAAGATCTTTTCTCGAACAAAATCAAAATCTTGAATTTTTATAAAAGTACAATCTTAAACAAAAAATCAAAATTCTTGGATTTTTATAAAAATACAATCTCAAACAAAAAATTCAAAATTTGAAAATTCTTAGATTTTAAATTAAAATACAAGGTGCAATGCGCATTTGAAGAGTCGCTCTAACCAATCGGTGGTCTGTCCAGCATTCAGCTCCTCTCACGGCTCTGGTGATCTGTTCATCTTGGATGTCTCGCCGGTGTACAATGATGTAGTCAATGAAATGCCACTGTTTTGATCGTGGGTGCATCCACGTTGTTTTATATTTGTTCGCCATTCTGAACACAGTGTTCGTGATGGCGAGTTCGAACTCTGAGCATTTGCTGAGTAGCAGTAGGCCATTGTTGTTCATTTTGCCTACTCCATGTTTGCTGAGCAGTCCTTTCCATCTTTCATGGTCCTGGCCAACGTGGGCTTTGAAGTCTCCCAGTAGTATCACCTTGTCATTTGTGGGCACTGAGTGCAGGATGACACTCAGGTCATAGTAGAACTGCTCAATGGTCTCCTCTGTGCTGGTCAGTGTTGGGGCATATGCGCTGATGATTGTGGCATACCAGTCTTTGCTGAGAGGCAAACGGATCTTCATGAGCCTCTTGCTGATGCCCACAGGCAAGTCTGGCAGCTGTTTGAGCAAACTGGTCTTGATGGTCAGGCCAACACCGTGGATTCTGTCTTCATTTGAGGCTCTACCTTTCCAGAAGAAGGTGTATCCAGTGGTGGATTCGCTGAGTGATCCCTCTTCTGGTAAGCGTGTTTCGCTTAAGGCTGCGATGTTGATGTTATATTGCACCAGTTCTTTACCGATTAGAGCTGTTCTTCTCTCAGGTCTTGGGGTGTTCTCTCTGTCAAGTAATGTTCTGATGTTCCATGCTCCTAGTAGGAGTTTCTTTGTATTTTGTTTTCTTTGATTTTGACAGCTTAAAGGGATGACCCGCCAACCGCAGTGTGCTGACCGGGTGTTTGTAGGGCAGGCAATGTTTGGGACACCTTTTCTAGTCCCCTCCCTTGATTAGGGTGAGCAGTGCTGTCCTAGAGAGGGCTGCTCAGTCGCCCAGGATGCTGCCGAACTTCCCTGCTGCCCTACAGGGCCGAGCGACCACTGGTCCGTGGGCTGCCTACGTGCAGGATCGTGACTACAACTGCCAGTGGTCACCTCCACCTGTTGCGTCGCCACTCCCCCATTGCCGCAGGTCTTGAAGAGGGTGGACGGGGTTAGGATAGATGAGTGTGCACAAAGATACTTGTGCGTGAAAGAGATTTAAGTGGAAAAGTCCATGCACAGAGACAGTCCCACTCTCTCGGCGTTGGAAGCCTGGGTCCAGTGGCATGAAAAGTCGTTACACCTGGAGACTTCCTCGGCTGCATTGGATGGCCGTGTTGTCCTTTGTGTTCCAACACGCCCTGAGCACTCCACAGTGCTTTGCTGCGTCACCATCTCAGCCGTTGAACCTTCTTATTGGTTTCTTCTGCCTGTTCTGCTGAAACAGTCTTCACATGCTGGGTGAGCAAAGCCCTAGTTCACCAGGGGTCAATGACCCGATGGCTACCCTCACAAGGTTTGGCCGGCCTGTCAAAGCTGTTGCCCGGGGTGTGGCCGCTGCCGCATGCTAGCAGCTACTGGGAGCCACAAGTGAGAGCTGGGTGTCAGGTGAGGGTCAGAGGCTGGAGAGCTGCCCTAGGAGGGCACAACAAGCCCTCCATACCAGAGATACTACCCCTCCCTGAGCACCCCATACACCCCTATAGGAGATAGTTCCTATTATTATCCTCATTTACAAAAGAGAAAATGAGCCAGACAGAAATTTTGAGATTTACCCAGTGTCACTAAGCTAGGGACTATCTGAAGAAGAATTTGAAGTCAGGATGACTTCAAAATCAGGGTTGTACCCATTCCTTTTACTTTAAGCTTCAGTCAAATGTCTTGGTAATGGTTATACAAGATTGGAACACAAGTTTTCTGATTGCCTACCTAATTGCTGTTTGTCTATGAATATTCTAATAATTTTGTTAAATGAATTGACCAAAAGACCTATAAACATTAGGAGTTTCTGTCTCTTGTTAACATGTACAATCATCAGTTCCCAGAACCCTAACTAAACAATTTGACAAGAATTCCACTGCTGTTTCTTCAGAAATCTTTGGCCATGTCCTACTCACATGCATATACATATAAGCATGTATATAGTTAGCATTTAAATGACTTAGTAGAGAGAGTGATGAAATTAGTTCTAAGATAGAGTATTGTCTCTCACACATAGTAGGTCTGTAATCCTATGCAAGTAATTTAATTTTTTCATCTTTACCTTCTCCATCCATAAAATGGGGATAATTATAATATGACACAAAAGGAAGTTATGAGAGTTAAATCAGATCTGTAAATTATTTGACACAACTTAAAATGTTACATAAATAGGTCATGCATTATTAATTTGCCAGGGAGTTTCCAGAGGAACTTCCTATAAAAATTATCTCTCTACTTCCCTACCCTGTCTTTCTGCTACATTGTTCTTTTTAAGTTGTTTCAGTTGTATCTGACTTTTCATGGTCCCATTTGGGGTTTTCTTGGCATAGATATTAGAATGGTTTGTCATTGCCTTCTCCAGTTTACTTAACATATGAGGAAACAGAAGCAAACAGAGTTAAGTGACTCAGATAGCTAGTAATTGCCTGAGGCTGGATTTGAACTCAGCTTTTCCTGAATCTAAACCTGGTACTCTATCCAATGTTCCACCTTGCTGCCCCTGGCATATTCTGTGCCCAGGGCACACCGCTAGTGTCTGAGGCCACATTTGAACTCAAGAAGATGAGACTTCCTGCCTTCAAGTCCTATGCTCTATCCACTTTGCTATCAAGTGGCCTCTCTCTTCTTTACCAATGTTAGCTATTACTAGTGCTGCATATGTACATGTATGTATTACATATGTTAATTTATGTCTTTAAGTAAGTACATAAAAGAGTAATTGGCATTTGAGGGGGAAGGGTCTTTCCTGATATGCATGATATTTGAAATTTAAAATTGCTTTTCTGGTGTTCTGAGATGAATGAACATGCTGAGGAAGTGCAAAGAATATTAATTAATGATATAAAGTAAAAATAACACTGGTTGTTCTGAAAAGCATTTTACAAGACACCGCAGTAACACATCACAGTTCTACATCACTCACAAGTGTTCCACAATCATGACTAAGAATTTGGAAATTCCTTTCTCTGATGCCTACAAAGATACCTCAGTCTTCTGAATCCTTAAAAATACTCTCATTGTTGATTATTCTCTGAAGCTATTGTTCTATCTCTCTCCTCCTTTTTATAAAGTCTTAAAAATATTTATATCTTATTGTCTTCATTTCTTCGCCTCTTACTTTTTATATCCTGTGGCATCTAACTTCTAACTTCTTAACTTGCTCAAAACTGTTCTCTCCAAATTACTGGTGGCCTCTTCATTGGCAGATTTAATAGCTTTATCTCAGTTTTCATTCTTTTTGATGTCATTGTAACAACTTATTATTGATCACTTTCTCCTCTTGGATACTCTCTCTCCTTTGGGTTTTCCTGACATTGCTCTTTTCTTTTGGTTCTTTTATTTGAGAGATTCTTCTTGGTGTTCTTTATTATATTATCATCCACATTCCAGATCCTTAACTCTGATTTTACCCCCTGACTCTCTCTTTGGTTTTCTTTTCTCCCCTTTCTATAATCTCTTTCTTAATGACTTCACTATATTTCATGGACTTAATTATCATCTCATATATAAATCCTATTCTGTTGAGTTCCCCTGTGGCCAACTACCTACTATATTTTTTCCAACTGTATTTAATATTGGAATATCAAAGACCTTATTTCCAAAATAGAACTTGTTAACTCTTTTCTTAAATTCATGCTTTTTAGATTTCATTGTTTCTGTTCAGAGGACCACCATCCTTTTAGCACTAAGAATTATCCTCATTTCTTCACTTGGTCTCACCATACATATGCAGTGTTTGTTAATTGTATTAATTCCTTCATACACAGAGATTGTAAAACCATAGATCATTAGTCTGAATGAGAGCCCAACTAAGTAAAGAAATAAGTAATTAATCTGAAAACTATGCTTTGTTGGTTTAGGTATCAAATGGAATATATTTTAGTTCCTGTATCTTCTCATTGCTTTGCAATATATGCCAATTTGGCCTTCAGGGTTTTCAGTAGGTTAAGAAAGTTCAGAACTATATTAAGATAAATCAATGCGTCTTTCATCTAGTTAATGGTACCACTCCCTATGCCAATGCCTTTTTCAACTTTTTTAGGCCAACAATCCTGAATGATTTGTGTCATTTAAAATTTTTTTTTAATTGACTGCCCAAAATCATTGATCTGTTTATTGTCTCTTCTGTTGGTCAAGGTGTTTACATATATGTGTATATATTTCCATTAGTTGGTAATTTGATGAAATTTCAAAAGTTCTATGTTAAACCATTGTTTTCATTTTCTTCAATAAAATAATCTATATTTTTATGATTTTTTTCTTTGGCATATATTGTTTAGGATTATTTTATATGATTTCCATTTATATATGAAAAATTTCAAATACTCTTTATTGATTAATATTATGTTATAATGAATAAGGAATGTATGTCTCGTCTTTATCCCAGACCTCCCAGAAATATTCATCTTTAATATGTTCTAAAATAATTTACAGGACGCTTTAGAAGTAGTTAGAGATAATACTGGGACAAGGCAAAATTACCTGTAGAGTTTCCAGAATGTTTTCTATGTTTTCTTTATTCTATTACATGCAAATAAGTGCATGAATGCCTTCTCATAAGAATCTAATTTCTATATGAATGCCTCTGATAACAAGGTGTTCCTACATGTTTGTATACTCTTTTCATGAACTAAAATATAAAGAATAATGCACTCAATCCTCAATGTTCACATATTTAACTTTTGTGACTCGAAGCATTTGTTTGATTTTCTGAGTAGTCTAATATTCACATTTCATTTGGCAACCATGTATATTTGAGATTATGTGCAGTAGAGAAAGAAATGAAAGGCCCAATATATGCCAGGTTGTGGAGTGACTGTTATACATAATAAATCCTTCGTTGCTCTTGTTCATCCCACTGTTGTAAAAAACTCCCCATGTATTCATTGCATATTTTCATTATTTGTCATACAAACTCAATTTTTGGTTGCAATTATGTTCCCAAAGCATAGCTATGAAGCGATGTCAAGACCCCTCCAATCTCTGAGTACAGTAGCAAGTTCCTTAAGTCCCAGCAAAGCCACCCTTAGTTTTTAGAGGGCAGCCAAGTTAGAGAGGTTGACAATACTACGGTATACAGTACAACACCTTCACAACAACATCTGACACAGGGGAAGGTAATATTAAGATGAAAAATGTTTTAGTTTTAAGAATTTTATTTTCTATACAATATTTATGTTAATGTAGATTTCATGTGCTATGAAAAGTGAATGTTGTCTGAAATAAATTCTTTTTAACTGAGATGCTAGCACAACTGGTCACAGTGACATGGGCACTGAACCCCAGAAACCCAGGCGAACTATTATCAGGGAAACTCCTTTGCCCTTGCATCCTTGTGACTCTTAACCTAGAAACACCCAATGACCCCATCTAGGGTCCTGAGATGTTTATCCTTTTTGATAGTCCTCTAGATTTAAGATGGACAAAGAGATGAATCTTTATGCCTCCAGGCAGGCCCCAGTCAGATGACCACCTTACCCCACCAAATGCCTGAGGGACTAATACTCTAGGTAAAGTCCACACCAGGACATAGCATCTAAAGAGTATATAAACCCCAGAACTGATGTCGTCTGGGGGACAGCCTCTCCATCCATGCTGTCCCCATGGAGGAACAGCCTTTCCTTTCATGCTATCCTCCCAAGGAACTGCTCCCCATCTTTCTGTTCCATCTTGCTATCTCCCTGGCCACTCTCAATATTACTTTCTAAATTAATAAATCTCTTTTTTGTTTTTAAACTAAGTTTTGGAGTCTTGCATGCTTGCAAAAGGTATCCTTCTCAAATCTCGAGCCAATAACAACAGAATTCTAAGGAATAACAAGTGAGAAAAATGTTTTGCATGTTACCAATTTTATTTTGGGTTCTGCATTTTATGGGTTATTTCATAGGTACTTGTAATAAAAAGTTCATATTATCAGAATTTATGTTTTGTTATAAAGATTTTATGATAAAAATGTATTTTAGCAGTATCTAGTAAAAGATTAAAATTTTCAATAGTCATAAAAACCTAATCTTCTATTTCCAATAGGTTGAATATATCAATATACACATTTTTGACTTTAGCACTGATTTCTAGGAATGTTACCCCTGGCAAAAACAGGAGTGATTTCACTTCTTTAATCTTAGGATCATGGTTGGGTTGATCCCCTCCACAAAGAACTATTAACCATAAATAAACAAACAAACAAATTAATTAATTAATTAATTAATTAATAATGTGAGAGGCAAGAATCTTCTTCACTAGAAAAGGATGGAAGGAAGAGAAACAATGAACTCAGTTACTCATTGCCTTAGGCACACTGGCATAACCTTATAATGTGAATTCCAAAACTACTCCACCCTATTCAGACCAGTCTTTAGAAGATCTGATTTAGCTATTTCCTGATCAATAACAATAGAGATACTTGGAATAACAGAGTCAGGTCTTGGAAACTACATTGTCCACACTACTCAGTGTAACAAGATTAGGAAGGGCTGCAGCAAACTCAAGATTTAAATATTTGAGAATATGGCCTTCAACAGATATGTGCAAAAAAAAGGACAGATCTCTGAGCCACCATTGGCACATGTGAGATGCAGGAAGTGAGGTAGAGAACAGCCTCTGGAGTTCTCAGGACTTCCTGGGAAGAGGGCTAGAGTTCAGTTTGAGGCTGGTGCTGGAGGTTGGAAGAGCCCTGAAGACTGCTTTCCTTCAGACTGGTCACACTAACCAAGTTAGGAGTAGATGGCTTTGAGTAGGTATGGGCACTGCTCAGGTATGGAATGGAATGAAGGGCTAATAAATGAATGGATAAAAATAGGTCTTTTACCCTAATGCCTCCAAACCCATTCAGCTGGGGCATTTTCCTGTATAGTATGTTCAGCCTACTGACATCAACAGTAGCTTTGTACAGTGGAAAAGAATATCGGGTTTTCATTTAGAGGATCTGATGCTTTGCCACTTACTATCTAAATCTATGAGGATTCTAGAGCATCAAGTGTTGTCTCAGGAAGCCAATGACCTGGGGTATGAGGATTCTCATTCTTTGGCAAGAAACAAATGATGAAAATCCTCAAATTTTAAGAGCATTGCTCAAGGTATAATGGCACAAAGCAAAGCACAGCTACTTCTTTAGAAATTCTCTGAGTGTTCTGGTAATAGTCCCCTCAGGTACATTTGGGACTTAGGTTCTTTTTTGTTAGTGAGGTAGGAGATGGGAGTGGGAAGAATATGTCCTACAGGAAAGATAAAGACCAATATTTTTAGTGCTTCTCCTTAACCAAAGAAAAGAGATGAGCTCTGCCTATGTTCCAGCAGATGGATGTCTGGAAGCCTTTGTTTAGACAAACTAAGAAGAAAAATAATCTTTTTGTTAAAAAAATGGGGGTGGGTTGCAAGGTGGTGAAAACTCCTCTCTCTCTCTCTCTCTCTCTCTCTCTCTCTCTCTCTCTCTCTCTCTCTCTCTCTCTCTCTCTCTCTCTCTCTCTCTCTTCTCTCTTCTCTCTCTCTCTCTCTCTCTCTCTCTCTCTCTCTCTCTCTCTCTCTCTCTCTCTCTCTCTCTCTCTCTCTCTTTCTCTCTCTCCCTCTGTCCCCCCCAAACCTCCTCCTCCTTTTCTCTTTTTTTCTCACTCATTGGAGAACAGTCTGCAGCATTTTAGAGCCAGTAAATCTGTTTGGCAGGTAATCTGCCCCCATCCACCAGCTGCTGCCTTGGCAAAAGGAGCATCACGGTCACCATGGCAACACACAGGCAGGCAAATGACATTCAAACCTGGCTCCTGGCCAAGGTAATCTGATGGCACAGGTCTTTGTTAATAGAAAGAGGAAAGCAGGCCAGGGCAGCCTGCCTTTGCTTGCCAATAAAGGCTGAACCCTGAGCAGAGTGCAGGACTAATTAACTGGCTAGGCCAGCTGTTGGCCTTAGCATGCCAAATCTGACAAGTGGCTGGGTTTGTGTATCCTTAACCCTTGTCATCTTCCAGGGGGGGTGGAGCCCAAGGGAACAAGGGCCTTTTCTGCATGATGTCATTGGAGCATTTGTAGAATTTCCTCTTGTGAGAAAGTTTTCTGGCAGAGTACAAAGGGATTGACTTCCCCCTGGAGACCTCTGGCATTTCCGGTTTAATACAGGATTTTTCTAGGTGGAAAGCAAGTCCAGGGTAAGAAATGGGGTAGGATCAAAGATTTAGAATTTAAAATGACTTCATAGGTCATTTACTACAACCCACCCTCTTCTCCCCATTTTACAGATGAAGAAGCTAAAGCCCAAAGAGGTTTAATTGCTTACCCAAGATCACAAGTTGGGTTGTACTAAGATTCATACTCAGGCTGTGTACTCATTCCATTGCACCACACTGCCTCCATTCTACATATGCCTGAGATCACAAACATTCTTTTGGAGCCTCAGGGACTACAGCAATATAATAGGAATCTTAATACAACAAATCTTTACTAATTCAGATTCAGTGAGGTAACTTAAGAACAAAACTGTAAGAGATAAGAAATATTTATAATAATGAAGTCATTAATTTATATACATGTGCATTTTACATATATATGAATTTATATGAATAAGAATGAAATATTTTCAAGTACTTTAAAAACAGAAGAAACATCTATAATTGTAGATATAGATCTAACTTCCTGGATATATCTCTATGTAAATCTAATATGTATAGCTCTCTATACATCTAAACATATATATATATATATATATGTATATATATATATATAGCTATCTATATCTATAGTACAGACAGGTCTACTATAGATAAAAATATCTATCTAGGCATAGATTTATATATTTCTAAAATGCCTGAATATATTTCATTCTTTAAAGCGAGAAGGTTTCCTAGAGATCATTCCAACCTGATTCTACATATGAAGAATCTGAGAAAGGATGTGGATTATCCAAGGTCAAGCAGGTAGTAAGAATATGAACCTGGGTCTCCTGATATTAAACCCAGTGCTCTCTCTTAATATATTTTATATTTATATTTGACTTTAAAGAAAAAGAGGAAGAGTGACAGAGGTAAAGAAAATAAAGCATATATTAAGCATTAACTTTATGCTATGTACTAGGGATTGAAAGACAAATGCTCTCTCAATTAACTTATATTCTAATGAGGAAATCAATAAACAGATCATATACATGGGATAGTGGCCAGGGTAGAGAGTTATGGGGTAGAAAAGACGGATGGAGAGAGAGAGAGAGAGAGAGAGAGAGAGAGAGAGAGAGAGAGAGAGAGAGAGAGAGAGAGAGAGAGAGAGAGAGAGAACCCCATAGTGAATATAAGAGAATTTCATCTTGAAAGGGCAGATAATGGAAATATGCCTGACCTACTCTTCTGAGGTTGTCAGAACTCTTCTGAGGTTGTCAGAACTTATCTCAAATATATTCACCTTTACTCCTTATGAAGGGATGAGAAGTGAGTGAGACATATAAAACAAAAAAAAAATACAAATCAATATGATAAAGTGGACATTGTTTGACTTGGAATCAATAGACCTATGTTCAAATTCCAACTTCCAACTTTACCATTTACTTTGTATGCAATTTTAGATAAATCATTTAACTTCATTGTCAGTTCCTCAGTGTCATATTCTTTGTTTGACGTTCCCATGCAGATCGTTCTATTGTTCTATGTTCCAAAACTCTACATTAAAAGATCCCTTCTTGCTCTAATATTCCATGATTCTATGAATTTTTCCTCTTAATGGCATCTATAAGACATATTCTTCAGGGATCCTTTGTGCTTTCTTCCTTTTCATCTTTTACTTCCTATCCTTCTCATTCAAGGTCCAATGGAGAAAGTTCTAGTACTCTCTTTATCCTTCTCATCTTTGGTCCTGGTAATGCTTCCTGCTCAACCAGTTTAAAAGTGACCTTTGTTTCCTGTGTAATATTAAAGAGTCAATGCTTGGATCAAGGGACTGGGGCACTTGCACATTTCCCTTCTCCACTAAGCAGACTAATTCACATATCTAGCCACTCAAAGTTTAACAGGTGCTTGTAAAACACGCAAACTTGCATGTACTTTCTGTCTTCTAACAACAGGTTTTCCTCAAGGTTCTCTCCTTGGTCCTCTTCTTTCTCCTCTATAATACTCATAAGCTCCCATGAATTTACTTACTATCTCTATGCTGAAGATTCTCAAATCAACCTTCTTGTTCCAAACTTGTTACTGATTTCCAAACTCACATCTTCAGCTGCCTTTTAGATATCTTAAACTGGATGTACAGTAAACATCTTAAACTCAGTATCTCCAAAACAGAACTCATTATATTTCCCCTTTAAACCTTTTTCCTTCCTACTTTCCCTTTTTGCGATAGACTATCTTCCCAACTCCTTAGTTTTGAAGCCCAGGAAGGAATCATCATAGATTCCTCTCTTTCCCTCCCTTTCCCCCCCCTCTTTCCTTCACTCCCTATATCTCTCCCTCTGTCTCTCTCCCTCTCTCCTCCCTCCATCCTTCCCTCTGTCTCTGTCTCCTCTCTCTCTCTCTCTCTCTCTCTCTCTCTCTCTCTCTCTCTCTCTCTCTCTCTCTCTCTCTCTCTCTCCCTCCCTCCCTCCCTCCCTCCCTCCCTCCCTCCCTCCCTCCCTCTCTCTCTCTCTCTCTCTCTCTCTCTCTCTCTCTCTCTCTCTCTCTCTCTCTCTCTCTCTCTCTCTCTTTCCTTCTCTCCTCCCTACCCCCCATCTCCATATCCAAACTATTGCTGAGGTCAATTGATTCACCTTTACAACACCTTTCAAATATATCCTTTCCTCTCTGACACTGCCACCACGTTTATGCTCTCATCACCTCATACCTGTAGTATTGCAAAAGCAGCTGGTGAATCTGCCTGCCTCAAGTCTTTCCCTACTCTATTTGATCTTCCATTCATAGAATGAAGTGATTTTCTTAAAATGCAGCTCACCCCCTTCTTCAAATTCCAGGAGCTCCCTATCACCTCCAGAAGCATGCTTATATTTAATTTAAAGCCTTTTGTCTGTTTCCTTCCACTTTGCTAGTCGTTTTAAACCTATCTCCCTGATCCATAGACCCATACACTTTGATCCAGTGACCAGTAAGACAAGGCTCCTGGCTATCCCAAACAAGATATTCCATCTCTCAGCTCTATGCATTCTCTCTGGCTATCCTTGCCTAGAATGCTCTTCCTTCCTCTGCTCTTACTACCAACCCCCCTGGCTTCTTTTAACTCCATCCATAATCCCACTGTCTAGAAGAAAACATTTCCAAGCTCTCTGAATTTAAATGCCTTCTCTATTAATTATTTCTTCTTTATCCTGTATCTAACTTCTTTTGTATATATTTATTTTTATGTTGTTTTCCCCATTAGATTGTAAACCCCTTTAGGGAAAGAGCTCTTTTTTTACCTCAATTTGTATCCCAAAACCATAGCACAGTGCCTGGCACATAGTAAACATTTAATGAATGTTTAATAATTGATTGAAATTTATTTGCATTTCATAAATAAGAAAATTGAGCTTAAATTTGTCTAAGAAGTTAGAATGAGTTAATAGATGATCTAGGACTCATACTCACGAAATCTGACTAACAGGTCTGTCTACTTTCTTTTACCTTTAAATTGTCAAATCCTGGCAATGACTGATCACTAGTCATGTGAGCTATAACAACTTACTTAACTTCTCTGAGGATGCATTTCCTCATGTATAAAATGAAGGCAATGGACAATATTACTTTTAAAATCCTTTATTGCTTTAAAGAAATGCCATTCTTGTGAATTAATTGATCCTTCTCATTTTAGGGGTCAATCTACTGAACCATGCATTTACTGAGTGAAATGCAATTTAAAAAGAATTCTTTCTTTCCTTAGTCAAGGCTCAGGTTCATTCCAAATATGGCCTGAACTAGCAGTTTCCTGTTAAGTTTCCTTGGAAGCAATAAATGCAGAGTTGCAACTTCCCAATTGAGTACTTTTTCTTTTTTTTATTCCCCAGACCTACTTAAGGGAGAATGGGATGAGAGCCTGATGTCAGATGAAATCAAAACGTACCACACAAGTGGAGGCATGGGCTAATCCAAACAAAATGACTGGGGTAGATGATGGTAGAGTCCTAAAAAGTTTTAATGTAGACATGATGACAGGCCACACAGTTAGATCAGAATTTTAGTAACCCTCCCATCAGATGTTGCTTTGTAACATCCCCAGCCCATATACCAAAAAACTACCAAATCTCACATGTCAGGCCCCTTTCCAAAAGGAAGGTTCTTTTGCTTGTGATTCTTTCTTTCACTTTATGCTTAACTCACTACTCCCCATTTTCTTCCGGGTGGTTCTTTTTTTCTAGAATAAGTAGGGAGTTGATGGTTTCTGTACTTATTGTAAGTAGAGTAACCTCTCCTTTCTACATTTTCTTTTCTTTCTTTCTTTCTTTCTTTCTTTCTTTCTTTCTTTCTTTCTTTCTTTCTTTCTTTCTTTCTTTCTTTCTTTCTTTCTTTCTTTCTTTCTTTCTTTCTTTCTTTCTTTCTTTCTTTCTTTCTTTCTTTCTTTCTTTCTTTCTTTCTTTCTTTCTTTCTTTCTTTCTTTCTTTCTTTCTTTCTTTCTTTCTTTCTTTCTTTCTTTCTTTCTTTCCTCTCTGTCTCTGTTCTTTCCCTCCCTCTCTCCCTTCCTTCCTGCCTTCCTTCCTTTCTTCCTTCCTTCCTTTGAAAATAGAAAACATTTATATATATATACATACTTACTATGTTCCAGGCATCATGCTAAGCATTTGACAACAATTATCTCATTTGATTTTCACAACAACTGAAAAATAGGTGCTATTATTATCATTGCCATGTTACATATGAGGAATCAGTCAAACAAAGGTTAAATAACTTTCCTAGAGACTCATATCTGGTAAGTGCTTGAGACTAGATTTAAACTTAGGTCTTACCTCCAGATCTATCCACTGTACCACCTAACTGCCTAGGTATCCGTAGAAAGTTGATTCTTCATACATTCATGTGGAATTAATGGCATACTTCTCTCATGTTTTTAAGTTTACAAATACTTTCACAACCCTGAGAGGTATAGAGTAGTTTACCCATTTTACAGATGAAGAAAGCAAATCCAAATGAAATTTTTAGGGACACTGACTTCATGACCAATGGTCTTTCCTCTTCATTGTCATGAAAGAATTGTCTTAGATACTACAGTGAATAAAAGAACAAAGCATTCCTCTGTATTCAGTTAGTTAATTTACTCCCAGTGGTTGAAGATCCCAGAGTACTTCAAGACAGAAGTTTCAGAATTACATTTTCCTCCTTCCTTCATTTAATCTATTACAAGGTCTTCCCCTACTACCAGGAATTCATAGCCATGCCAGTAAGTGGGTGTTTTAATAAATCATTAAACTTTCAGATCATTTGTCTTTAGTCTTATAAGAAAATATTTTTTGAAATATCATGTTCAGTTCTAAAAGCCACAATTTAAAATGTGCCAAAAATCTAATGCAACTTGTGATGTGTGTGCATAGGATTTTAGAAAGTCATGTGAGAAATGTGTAGAAGTACTAAGAATATTCAATGTGGAGAAGAGAATGCCTCAAAGCAAACAAGGTCATGGGATTTAGGATTGGAAGGAAGCTTCGGAATTGCCTTGTCCAAATCTTGATTTTTAAAGATAAAGGACTTGAAGTTCCTGGAGGTAAAGTGACTTATGTAACATCACATAGGTAGTAAGTTTTATATCATGTGTGCATATTGTAGAAGGGAATCTTGTTCCCTTATAAGCTGAATTAAATAACCCCTGATACCCCTTCCAATTCTTAAATTATATAATTCGGTGGAGTAATAGGATCAGAATTTGAATCCAGGTCTTTTGACTCCAACTTTGGATATGACACAAAGCTAGAGGAGTGATCTAATGTTTTGGATGATTGAATCAGATCAGGAAAAAGGTACTTGGTCAAATTAAAAATAAAGTATGAACAAACATAGTCTAACCACCTTCACAAGTTTACAAGATGATAGAGGTGTGGTTACATTACAGTTAAAAAGAAAAGATCAGTTTTGTTGTTCCTTTTCTTTTTATAGGTTTCAAGTTGAAAATGAGTCCACACCCATTGGCAGCCAAAAACAAATAAAAAATCTTAATCTGGTCTAGCATTGAGAGAGGCATACCTTCTCGGTAGGAATATACTGTTAAATATTTTAAAATCAGATCTCAGGGGCAGGGGAATGTACATACATATGACATGTTTTTAAATTTAATCTGCATTACTAATATTTTCTCCTTCACTTTAGTAAGACTAAGTAATCAACAAAACAAATCAAGTTCTGATTGGTAGCATCTGTTGATTGCACTGAAAATCTGAAACCTCTCCAATCAGCTCTTACCAGAAG
The DNA here is from genome assembly GCF_027887165.1 of Monodelphis domestica. NCBI lineage: Eukaryota > Metazoa > Chordata > Mammalia > Didelphimorphia > Didelphidae > Monodelphis > Monodelphis domestica. Next base: position 130,696,236 of record NC_077229.1, on the reverse strand, counting down.
GTCCAAGCTGGCTTCAGCACATACCTGCTTCTAGGAATGAAAAGGATGCAATTACATTCAATATTGTCCTGATCAGAACACATAGAATATTGTACTCAGTTAGGGGTGCCATTTTGAAAGGATATAGATTAGAGTGGAAAGGGTCCAGAGGACAGCAATCACGATGATGAAGAGCCATAAGAATATTGGTTAAAGTAAGGGTATTTGGTCTGGAGTAGAAAAGTCTCAAATAGGTTAAAGTAACTTTTTCAAAGTATTTGTAGGGGATGTCATGTGGAAGAGAATTAGATTTCTTCTCTTTATCTCCAGCAGAAATAGTAGCAATACATGAAAGGGGGGAAAATATATTTGGGTTTCATGTAAGGAAAACTTTCCTAACAAATGAAGCTTGACTTGAAATATTTTTTCAAGGATTTTCTCTCTTCCCCACTAGCTTTTTTCTTTCCTCCCTTTTGTTTGAGTAGGCCATTTACAATCATTTACAATACAATATCTCTACTATGCTTCTCTCTTCTTAACTTTCTACAGTTTGCCTTCTGACCTTATCCTCCAGTAGATCTAGTTTTAAATTATTTTCCAGATTACAAGTTGATACCATTTTTAATAATCATTTTCTTGTGACATTTTGTGATCCTTCTCCCTCCCAAACCTCCCTTCTCTCTAAGATAGTAGATATGATATAGGTTTTATGTCTGTTATCATATAATACATACTTCCATATTTGTCATATTTTGAAAGAAATGTAAATATCATTTACACTAGAGAAAAATTATAGAAGAAACAAAGAATTATATGCTTCAATCTGCATTCTTTCTCCAGTTCTTTCTATAGTGATAGATAATCACATCATGATCCCTTGGAGTTTTCCTGGATCCTTGTGATGTTGGATCTATTCTTTCTAAAGTTACTAATGATCTCTCAATTACATATTCAATGACACTTTTCTCACCCTTCTCAATTTCTCTTAAGCCTTTAACACTGTTGATCATTCTCTTTTCTTTGATGTTCTCTTTTCTCTAGGTTTTTAGTACACTGCTCTTCTGGTTCTCCTCTTGCCTACTTAACTACTCTTCAGTATCTTTGCTGGTTATTCATTTGGGTCATATCAGTGAATATCAGTATTCCCTAATATTCTGTCCTGGTCTCTCTTATTTTCTTCTATACTATTTCACTTAATGATCTCATTAGTTCCCAATGATCACCTCTTTGTTAATGATTATCATTTAACAAGCCCTAACTTTTCTCCTAACCGTTGGACTTCAGCTGCCTATTGGACATCTCAAACTGCATATTTCATAGATATAAATTCAACATGCTCAAAACTGAGCTCATCTTTCCTTCCAACCTTTTCTCCCTTCTAAAATTCTCCTATTATTGTAGGAGACACAATTATCATTCCACTTGCCCAGGCTTAAAACCTAGGTGTCATTCTCAACTCTGCCCTCTCTCACCTCTCACATTCAGTAAATTGCCAAATCCTATCATTTATTTCTTCATATTACTCATATATCTTTTGGACTCTTCTGTCTCTGATACTCTTCTGAGCACCAGTAAGTATACTTATGTAAAAGCTCATGTGTTAGACCCAAAATATAATTCTTAAAATATATATTGAAAATTTTAATTAAACTACAATATAGGCTTCATCTTCAAGAACCAATGAAAGTTGGCACTTCCTCTGAAGCTTACAATCTTAAAAGGTTAACCTTTCATATCTAATATGTTTGAGAAGCAGGAGTTAAACTTAGGTTTTCCTAAGTCTAAGGTCTTCTCTTTACCTGCTAAACCATCCTGATTATCATAGGTGTTCATAAAATTAGAGTAAGAGAAGACAGTCAGAATCAAGGTGCTTTATGGGAGTTTGGAGGAGACATCTTGATTAAATTCAGAAGTGTTTTTGTTTTTTAATTAGCAAGTTCTTTTTAACTAACTTAGTATCTTAAATATAAGATGCAGGAAAATCCAAATGGACAGAGATGGGTAAGAAAAAAACACATCACCCTTCTGATATAAAGAAATAAAGGCTCCATTTCATTGATAAAGATGAATATCTCCTCATCTACTATTCATAAAAATGAATGAATGAATCTTCATGGTCTTCAAGTCATCAACCTCCTTTATTTCACATTCTTCCCCCTAATACAAGGCAATTGAACTGGTCTTTATGCTGTCCTATGTATAGGATAATCTTTATCCCACCTTGGTTCCTTGACACAATTTGTCCTCTATGCTTGGAAAACTCTCTTTTCTCAACTCTCCATCTTGGAATTCCTATATTTATTTAAAGTTCAGCTCAGTGCCCTGAGTTATTGGGTTTTTCCCAACCTACAAAAATTGTTTTGCATTTATGTTGCATATAGTGTGTAATAATTTAAATGTATATATTTTCCCTAATAAAATATAAATTCCTTGAGAGAAGGAATGGTTTCATTTTTGCTTTTTTATTCCTGATATCTAACACAGTGTCCATCACGAAGTGGATACTTAATAAATGCTTATTGAATTACATTGATTTAAATTTATATTTTAACTGATGTGTTTTCAAATACTCTGGCAGGCTCTTTTCCTTCTTCATTGGATATCATAATGAACAAAAATTTGAAAGGCAACTTAGCTTATTACATAGAGAACTATTTTGTAGCCAGGAAGATTTGGGTTCTGATGGATTAGGATTCTACTTTTAAGCTGTAATCTTTAGAATGCAGAGAAAATATAAAATTAAGGCCTAAAGAAATGATCTTAATGAAATTTTCCATCAAGTTGAATCATTAGTATTAATTGGGCAGAGGACTTCTTGAGAGCAGAGATTGTCTTTTTCATTTTTCCTGAGTTTTGTACAATGCCTGGTTTATAACTTAATAAATCTCTGATCATTGTTGAATGGAATCTCTGCTACCTGGCCCTGGCCTCAGGAGGCGAATCCGACATTCTCTACTCTCAAGTTTTGGTAGCTATATTGCTTTGATATGGATTTGGATCCCATCAGTTCTTTCCTTGCTGGTAGATAGCATTTTTTTTTCTCATGAGTCCTTTGGGATTGTTTTGGATCATTGTATTGCAGAGAATTGCTAAGTTATTCACAGTTGTTCACTGTAAAATGTTCTTCTGGTTCTACTTATTTCATTGCTGGTATGTACTTCTGGTAGTGCTTCTCCTTGCCCTGAGACTGAGGTATAGGATTACAATCTGGATCTATGTATGGGCAATGCAACAAGAGTTTTGTACCCAGAGCCAGCAAAGGTACCTGTGTAATCTCCTTCTGAGCAGTTGTACAGTCCTCCTTACTGTTTGAGACTGAGAGTTCTAGACTCCTTTACTGCTGATTCAATTGCCTCCAAGGCCTATTGCTATGTGTCACTTTGCACTCCAATTCCACCCTGGTGCAATAGACATTTTGCTCTGGCCTTCTAAGTTGTTTTGGACTGAAAAATTATTTCATCCCATCTTTTTGGGGATTATGCTATTCTGCCAAGACCAATTCAGAGATGGGCCTTTTGGGTCATTAAACCAGGGCAAGAAGCATGAGGGTTGGGATTACAGGAGGACCAAGTCTGACTAAGAACTACTCAAGACAGCTTCTTAGAACAGAGGAAAGTTTATTGAGTTGGGGTTTAGAATTTATTGGGCAAATGACATAGGTAAGAGAATTAGGTAATCTTCATACAAAAACAATGATAGGTAACGATTCACAAGGTAAGGACAATTAACATAGGTTACTTCAATGATTAAAGACAAGAGTTCTCTATGGATGATATATTAATGTATGATTGCTCAGCTGGATTTGGTAGTTCATTGGGGGATTCTCTAGCAAGACTTCTGATGAAGTTCTTGCCCTAGTGCCCTTAGCAGGACATCTGATAACTTAGAGATAAGAATAGGTTGGGTTCAGGCTAAGGGGAAAGACTATGTGTATTACTGCTTCTGAGTTAATACCAGAGGCCTTGCATTCTGGGCTGCTCTGGGCTTATTTCCACAGCCTTGTTGAATGGAAAGCCCCCAACTTCCTATCTACCCAGAAATTTTACATCCTGGGGTGCATTCTCACTACTGGTGGCTACACGATTCCAGAATTCATTTTGAGGCATTATATCATAATATAATGGAAGGCATTTGCTAGTGACTAGATAGGTCTTTGTACCTTCTCCATTTTGACTTACCCTCTGCCATTTGCATTTTTTTTTTTTGGCAAAGATACTAGAATTGTTTGAAATTTCCTTATTCAGCTCATTTTGCAGATGAGGAAACAGACAAACAAGGTTAAATGACTTGCCCAGGGTCAAATAGTAATTGTGTGAGACTAGATTTGAACCCAGGAAGATGTCTTTATTATTCTAGGCCCTGTACACTATCCACTAAACCACATGGCTACCAATACCCTCAAAAAATGGTCCATTACATTAAAATATTAAAAGTAGATATATAAAGCAAATTTACTTTCTAAAAAATGTGCCTTATTAGTTATAATTTTAATACATCTAAGTAGGATGATATAATAATATCCATGGCAAATATTTAGTATGCATTTAGTTTGGAAAGACTAGAGATAATTTGATATAATGGAAAGAAACTTGACCTAGATAAAGTTCTTACCTTTGATACCTAATGAATATGCGACCTTAGATAAGTCATTGTTGTTGTTGTTCAGCCCTTGTCATGCATATGAGTTGAATTTAAATGTCAGAATTGCACAACATCATTAGTCTCACTCTCTTTTCCAAAGTCATCAAAGTTCAATAGCATGGCAAAAGTCAAAACTATTGATGATGGCCTTGGATTCAATGGATGACCTTGGTTATCTCTGATGTCTTCCCAAGCTCTAGTCACTCCACAGTGCCTGCTTTAGTCACTTTCATGGTCAATGTAACAAGTTGTTCTCATCCATCCATTCCCAGAGGGGATGTCCTCATGTACTTGGAGAAGACCCATTCCTAACTCACTGATGATTAATGAGGCCTATGACTTACCCTAAACCTTGTGTAGCCTGTCCACCAAGATGGTTTCATTGGGATGAGGTCTCTAGTCGCTACAGTTACTTAGAGTCACTGGTGGAACAGGTTGAGTGACAAGTAGATACCAAAGGTGAATAACTAGTCCTGAAAAGGGTTTGACAAGTCCTCATGCAAGAGGTTTGTTCTTCCTGGACTTCCCATAGTGACAATGTAGTGTCTCCCAATATTCAAGGTAAGTCTTTAAAACTACAGCAATGATTCTCACAAGATGTTCAGGGAAATCTGGGAGTCTTTGACATTAAAATTATTTTAATAATGACATTAATGTATTTATTTATAATATAGTAAATATTGATAAGTATAATGTACATAAACAAAAGGTTTTTAAGGATGACGTAGTCTTAGACAATTTTCAAGAGTATGAAAGCATTCAGAGATTACAAAGTATGAGAATTGCTAGACCACAAGATATAGAAAAGATGTCTATTTGCATTCCTGAAAAGTTTCCTCACCCAAGAATCCTCTAGATAAATGAGAACAAATACCTTTTACTACTCTAAGTGAAGAACCATGAAATATACATAAGTCAATGTTCTTAAATTCATGGAGTTTAAAATTTAATTAATGAGATATGACAGAAACACAAATAAGTATGATAAAGCAATAATTATATTACACATGTAAAAATGAAATGACATAATAATAGTTACATTTTGTGACATCTTAAAGTTTGCTTATTATTTGCTTCATAAGCATCTTGGGAGGAAGGACATGACAATTTTATTATTGATAGGCAGACTGATCTTCCTGATTTTAAATCTGACCTCAGAGATTTAGTGTTGACCTTGGGCAAGTCACTTAACACTGTTTACCTCAGTTTCCTCATCTCTAAAATGAGCTGGAGAAGGAAATAGCCAACCACTTTTGTAAATTAAACAGTGAAACTCCAAAGTGAAGTCATTTGAATATGATTAAAATGACTGAATAATATAATTTTACCAATGAAGAAATTAAGGCTCACAGAGAATTGCTTTTCACAGTTAGAAAGTTTCAGAGCAAGACACTAAAATTAATATAAACCCCAAACTTTTTCTGCTACACTATGTTGCCTCAGAAGTATTAAATGAGGTTCTATTTGGGAAGTTATTACAAAATGGGTTGTTTAAAGGAAGACTCTTTATAAACCCTAAGTGCACTTACTATGAATAAATAAATTATCTGGCTTTGTGATTAAAGACTCAAATTTTAGCTTGAAGACCCCTTCAGAGGCTCATCCTGGAGAGTGTCCAACAAACAATGCTGTGGGAGTATCCCTTCACTTCTTTTCCTCTTAACTCTTTTACAGAATAGAGTGAACATCAGATTCAATTGAACATCAAAAACAGTTTTGAAGTTATAAGTGAGGAGAAAGCTGAGCATATAGGTGACTCAGTGGATTGAGAGCCAGTTCTAGAGTCAGGAAGTCCTGGGTTAAAATCTTGTCTGAGATACTTCCTATTTGTGGAGTCCTGGGAAAGTAATTTAACCCCCATTTTTTACTGATATTCTGCCTTGGAACTAATACACAGTATTGATTCTGAGGTGGAAAGAAAGGGTTATTAAAAAGAAGAAAAAGAAGAAGAATAACAACAACAACAACAACAACAAAGGAGAACAAAGAACTAATACTAAAACTAGTGATTCCTCTCATTTGGCAATTTCATACATAGTACTTTATACATTATCTATTGGCTTCAAACCTGTTGGTGATTTAGGGGGTTGTATATTCCAAGCCTTTGAAGGTTTCCCTTGGTAGAATGGATCAATGAGAACAATTTATTCCAACAGTCACAAAGAGAGCCAAAGTAGGTGCTAAGGAGCAATTATATCTTGTTTAGACATCAACTATTCCAGGGTCATCTACTATATCCTGGGCCATTGCCAGTCATTTTGTCTTGCCACTGTACTTTGTCTTTCCACTGACCTCTTCTGAATTTAATTCAGTAGCAAGTCAATATTACTCTTCTGCTGTGGTGCTAATACACAATACCAATTCTGAAATGGACAGTAAGAGTTAAAAAAAAAGATAGAAACTTAATAAGATTTTTTAAATCCTTCATTATTTACCTCACAGTATTGTGATCTTTTAATTACATATCAGTCAATGGTTTATTTTAGTGCTTCTTTTGTGACAAACCTTAAGGTTACAAAGACAACAATTTAGCTTTCCCCTCAAGTTGCTTACAATCTAACAGGGGAGATAGCAAATAAGTATATAAACACATATAATACACACACACACATAAGCTCATTTGAGAAGGAAGGCACTAACTGACAAAGTAATAGAAAATATTTTTTAGATAAGGTGACATTTGAGTTAAAATTTAAGGGAAAATGAAAATTCTAAGAGGTGGAGGTGAGGGGGGACTGAATATCAGTAATAGTAGACAGCCTGCACAAGGAATGGGAGATAAGACAATGTTCGTGTGTGTTTATGACAGCAAAAATACCTTTTTAATTGTATCCAGTGTTCATGGAGGAGAGTAATCTATAAAAAGTTAGAAAGATAGATTGAAGCCAGGTGATAAAGTATTTAGGCACCAATACAAAGGAATTTTCATTTGGTTCTCAAGGAGATAGGGAGTCAGTAAAGTTTTTGGAGTCATTGGAATTTATGAGAATTATATGGTCAGACCTCTGCATTAGGAATTGTTATAGAGAGGGTTAAAGGAGGAGTTCAAACTATATATAAAATAACAGTTTATTTATCTAAAGGAATAAAGGGAAAGGGGATTGAGGAATAGCTAAATTATAACCCATTTAGAGATTAAATCCCTTATACTTATATAGCTATTTTAAACTCAATCTCTAAAGTAATACTTAAGGTTAAGGGGGTTTTGTTAGGAACAGGGCCAGGGACAAATGGGCCAAAGATTCTCACAATACCAGAATCCTCCTTTGTGTCAAGCAGCAATCCCAGTAACAGCTAAGATGAAATCTTCTCCACAGCAGTAGCAGCAGCTCCAGTTTCAAGGACAGGCAGGAAACAAAGAAGCCCAAAGTAAAAGGGACCATTGGCTCTCTGGGTCCTCCCCAGAAATAACAGATATCAACCCTGGTCTCTCTTGACTGCCAGAGAAAAGCAGCTTCACTCTTCCAGAGTTCACCAACTGCTTCCTGCAACTGCTTCTGTGTTCAGTTCCAGCTTCTAGGAGTTCTGTGTAGAATGTTGGTCTGCAGGATCTCATGCTGTCAGCTTCCCCTGTTATGCCCTGCTAGAAATCTCTTACTATAGAATATAGGAATACTTATGTGAAAACTTTCTCTGGAGGAATGGACAGATGAGAACAATGTGTTCCTGTGACCTTGAAGACAACTGAAATAAACATTGTGAAGCATTTAGAACTCAGACATGGAAGATGCCAAAGGCATCCACTGCATCCATGGCCATTCATTGTCAATCATCATTACTTTGGTCTTGCCACTGGGCTTTGCTGACTCTGGAAGAAAGAGTGAGGCTGACAACTGTGCAACTCTGCTTCACTGAAATCCAACTCATAAGTCAAGACATCACTCATGATGTCATTGGTCCTCTGAAAAAATGAAGGATAAACAACGACAGCAAATATTATTTTAGGGTAATGTAGATTGGAGAGGGGAGAGAAATGAATTAATGAGATCTACTTGGAAGTTATATGTAGTAGATGAAAAGGGATTTAATGAGAGCTTCAATTTAGATAATGGTTTTGCAAGGGGAGAGAGAAATATAAGGGACTGAAGTTTTGGAAGCAGAACCAACAGGACTTCTAAATTGATTAGATATGAGGAGCAAATAAAGAGACAAAGAAGGGACTGAGCCTCAGTAAATAAAAGAATATGGTACTCTCAATATAAATAGGGAAGTGAGAAGGAAAAGTATGTTTAGGAGGAAAGAAAATATCTATTTTGGGGTTAGAGGTTCTCAAGGGACTTCCAGCTGGAGATGTCCAATAAGCAGTAACATATATAGATTTATTTGTAAGACTTAAATAAAGTCCTATATTGATGTGTGTTTAAGATACTTAAAAATTAATATGATATATATATATATAAATTAAAGACTAGAAAATTAAGATGATATATATTGTCTTATTTTTTAATCTTTGATTTTATGACTATATACACACACATAAAACAACATACATATATACTTGCATACATATATAAATATATATATATATATATATATATATATATACGTACATACATATACATATACCAATCTGTGAGTTTCATTCCTTTGCCTTGGCTTTTAGTGTAAATATATATTGAGACTGTGCTGATAAATTCAATAACTAAAGTTTCTGAAGAAAACATGCAGGCAGTATATATTTTTAAATGTAATCTTCATTATTAACATTTTCTCAGTCACTTTCTAATGTCCAAACAATTAAAAAAAAACAATAAATCAAGTACTGGTTTGTAACATATTCTGATTTCTAAGATTTTAATGCTCATGGTGAAAATTCAGCTATTGGTTTTTTAGAGCTTCTTAGAGTTGGTTCTGGCCCACTCTTAGCTGAGATAATGTATCCAACACTGACAGAATCCCAAAATCCAGTATTGAAGAAGTCTTCAAGATTATCTCATTTAACACTCTTAGAGATGATCTCAACGAAACCTCTCATTTTTGCAGTTGAAAATAATAGCTTAGCCTTTACATAGTGCTTTAAGATTTGCAAGGCTTTTAAGTGTTTAAGGACAAGAGAGGACCTCCACCCATGTTGAAGACACATTTCTTGCATGGCTCAAAGGAAGAAAGAATGGACTCTCTAGCTTCTCCCCTCACCCTTCTACAAAGGAGACAATTCTGGCCAGGAGTGGAAGCCTAAGGCTGGGGCTTAGAGGCCTCCATTCTGCTCCCCTCAGAGAGAGAGGTGATACTTACTTAGAAGTATATCTATCTGCTCCCTTAAATATTGTTTGCTAGACAGTATGATTGGGTTCTACCTAACTTCTGATCACTTCCTCATTTTGGAGAGAATGAAGAACCTCAAAGCTCTATATCCAAAATTTGACCCATTTCTCATTTTTATTAGTTTCACAATTAATACATGTAGCAAATAGCAAAGAAACCTATTCATCCAAACCAGGGAAAAATAAAAATCAGAGAAGGTATACATGAAAGAATATGTACCAGAACAAACAGAAGAAGCTTTCCCTGTTGGGAGTAAAGTTACTCAGCTCAACAGAGTATCCAAGATCTCACCCAAGGGCAGACTTCCTAAGTACTTATAGAGGTAGGTTGGGAATAGGAAAATGATGGTGATTACCAGCTCCTCTTATGTCTTCCCTGTCTCCAGGGCCCCTGATGTAGGATAGGGCTTTTATCTATAATAAAGATAATTCAGTACCAATGAGTTTTGGGAAAGGGGTTAATCATATGATTTCTAATTTGATCCTTTAAACAACATATGTGAGATAGATGTCATTATCTTCATTTCATGGATAAAGAAACTGAAGATCAAAGAATTTAAGTGACTTGCCCAGTGTCACAGTTAATACATAAAGAATTAAAACTCAGAGCTTCCTGATTCAAGTCCAATATTCTATCCCCTGTACTATTTTCCTTGCCTCTTCCTTCTAAAGCGAAAACTGAGATCCCTAAGAAGACTGAAGTTTTCTATGTTTGAGACATTTTAGTGAATTGCAGTGAACACTGGATTCATTTTTATAAGATCTGGATTATAGTCCCATTTATTCTGATTATTATGTGCCTAACTTTTGGCACACCACTTACTGTTTCTTGGTATTGGTTTACTTATTTCTAAAATGGAGGAGAAGATAATAACATTCCATATTTGGCAATGTTTTTCTGAGGATGTGAAAAATACATACAGACTGTTATTAATTTCAGCATATAATATCACTATTCTTATGAATGACTTCATATAGCTTATTTTTCTAATTAATAGAATGAGAATAATAATTATACTGTCTACCTCACAAAGTTATTCCAGTACAGAAGGTACTATGTACATTCTAAAGGGTTATCTAAATATGAATCACTATCAACATTTTCAGAGGGATTCCAGTGTTTCTTTTAGCACCAGCTTATGGAGCAAACTTCTTTTCTCCAGACTGGAGTAATCACTTCCACCTGAGAAAGCCTTCATGATTGCAAGTGACTGCCAAGCCAGTTATTTTACAGAATTGCTCCCTGGTCCCTGACAGAAGGATGTCTGCTCTACTTAGTGGCTCCCATTTGCTATTCTAGATTAACTTTCAAATTTACTCTTTGGCATTTTAAAGACCTTAAAATCTGACCTCAAATTTTCTTTAAAGTCTGATTTCAAATTAGCTCCTATCACACACTAGGTTCCCACCAGATTGCCCTACTGACTATTCCCTTACTTGGAACATTTAATTTGCCACTTCTATTTCTTTGCTTAGGCTATGTGTCATGCCAGGAATACTTCCCTTCTCATCATTGCCTGTTAGCTTTCAGTAGCCACATCCTGAAATAGGTCTTTCCTGATTCTCCCAGTTGTTTTCCCTCACTCTAGAACTGCACCCCCCCAAAAAAAAACCCTCTCTTTAAACATTTTCAATGAAATTTTCATGGACAAGATAAAAGACTAACTAGCAAAGAATCTATTTATGCTTAAATGTAGGAGGTGGGAAGCATAAGGTTATTAAGTATAAAGAATGCTTATATTTATATAATATTTTAAATTTTGCAAAGTATTTTCCTCACAACAAATACATGGGACAGATAGAGCATGTATCACCTTTTTAAGTAAAGATAATTAGGACTCTAGACAAGATAAAATACCTGGGAATCTACTTGCAAAGATAAATTCAGGAATTATATGAATGTAACTACAAAACACTTTTCACAAAAATAAAACTAGATCTAAACAATGGGAAAAACATCAATTGCTCATGGGTAGAATGAGGTAAGATAATAAAAATGACCATTCTACCTAAATTAATTTACTTATTCAGTGGTATACTATCAAATTATCAAAACACTTTTTGCATAGAATTAGAAAAAAATTATTACAAAGTTCATCTGGAAGAACAAAGGATCAAGAATATCAAGGGAACTAATTTAAAAAAGGGAAAGATGGAGCCCTAGTATTACCAGATCTCAAACTATACTATATAAAGTGGTGATCATCATTATAATATTGTACTGGCTTAGAGATAGAAGGGTGGATCAATGAAATAGACTTGGGGTAAATGACAGTAACAAGATAGTGTTTGATAAACTCAAAGATCCCAGCTTTTGGGACAAGAACCCACTATTTGACAAAAACTGCTAGGAAAACTGTAAAACAATATAGGAGAAATTATGTCTAGATCAACATTTTATACTCTATACCAAGATTAATTCAGAATGGGTAAATGACAAATATAAAGAAGGAAATCATAAACAAAATAGGGGAACAAAGAATACTATACATGGCAGATCTATGGGAAAGGAAGGAATTTAAAACCAAGCAGGGAATACAAAATATAAAATGAATAATTTTGATTATATTAAATTAAAATGTTTCTGTACAAACAAAATCAATGCAAGAAAAATAAAAAGGGAAGCAACAAATTGGCAAAAAATTATAACAAAAATCTCTGACAAATGTCAAATTTTCAAATTATAACAAAAATCCCTGACAAAGATCTAAATTTTCAAATTTCAAAAGGATATAAGTCAATTATGAAAAAAAAAAGAGCCATTTCCCAATTGAAAAATGGTCAAGGGACATGAATAGACAGTTTTCAGATAAAGAAATAAAAACTATCAATAAGCACATGCAAAAGTGTTCTAAATCTCTCATAATTAGAGAAATGGAAAGCAAAGTAATACCGAGGTATCACCTTACATCTTGCAGATTGGCCCATGTACTCAACCATTGGACAAAGCAAGTGAAACATTGTGAAACCAGCCAATGAAATGGACTTTGCTACCAGTAGCAATGCAACAAGCCAGGACATTCCTGAAGGACTTACAGAAAAGAATGCTGTGCACATTGAGAGGAAGAACTATGGGAGTAGGAATGCAAAAGAAAAACATATGATATCACATATCACATATATATATGAGTATATGATTTGGGGTTTAGGCCTTAGAAGATTGCTCTATACCAAAAATGAATAATATGGAAATAGGCATCAAGTGATAGCAGTTGTAGTACAACTAAGTGGCATTACATGTCATCTCTAGGAGAGGGGAGAGAAGAGGGAAGGCAAAGAAAATGAATCATGTAAATATGGAAAATATTTTAAAATAAAAATTAATTTTAAAAAAGATGATTAAACATCAGAGATATGAAGAGGCCTTCTTGAGTTCATTCACTGGTTCAAGGACTGAGGCCCACATTGAGCACAGGTCATTGACCCACATTGTCTCTCTATGGGTTATTTAAGAAAATGTGACTTAAGATTTTATAAAGTAAAAACAAAAACTAACAAAAACAAAATTTTCAGCCTGTCTATCCAGAACATTAAGTCATCTAACAGTTTGTACTACCTACTCTGGAATGTCAGAATGACCAGACCCTGGGATCACAGAGACAGGAAAAAAACCTACCTCACTTCAAATGGTAGCCTGGTCAGCTAATCACTGTTTGCACAATTAGTAAAAATAACAACTATGAGGGAGCAGAGCCTGAGGAGTTCATCTCAGTTGAATGGACAGATTGTAATGGAAAATCCAGTCTTTGTCGTTTTAGCCTCAGGGTCCACTCTGTACTTTTGCTCTCCTTTATCCCAGGAATAATTTTTAAAACTTGGATAAGATTAAAAGAAAGCATGAGATTTATGTCTTTAAAGTTTCAGATTTTCCCATTGGGGGCCCCATGATATATTTGCCAACCAAGTTGTCCTATTAATGTGCTGAGGCAAAGGAATTCATATTCAGGACCCTTCATGACCTGACATCTAGTAGTTACTCTGAAAGCTTGTATGGGAAGATGGTAGTACCCATTGGGGAACTCTTTTCTTATGTCCTAGTAGGCTGGCTACCAGGGCAGACTGCCAGTCCTCTATGGAGGTTGATGTCTGCTGTCCCACTTGCCAACAGTCCTGAGTCATGAATCTAATAAATCTATTAAGCTTCCTGTCTTGTTCAATTCTGTTCTCAAGTTTAGTTCTTGGGCTTCTCTTGATGACAGGGCCATCCCTGGAGGACTTATAAAATAAGCATTGAGACGAATCCAGACCCACAGGATCAGGAGGAAAATTAAACATATTTGATTTTGAATATGTTAAAATTAAAAAAAAATGAAAAATACTTCTTTCCCAACATTTTCTTGTGCTTGAGAGGCAGCAGGGTGAGTGGAAAAGCATCAGGTTTGGAAACAAAATATTTGGGTTCTAGTTTTGATTTTGCTTTGTGTGATTGTCTCTAAACTTCTGCTAATCTGTTTCCTTATATATAATATAAAGATAATATTAATCTTGCCTACCTCACAGTAATAAATGGCACATCTTGGACAGTATTGTAAAAAGTAACTTTTTTCTTCCTTCTCTTCTTTCTCTCTCTTGAAATCTTTCTATTCAATATAATTATTATTATATATAAATTATTATCATCTTTTTGACTGAGTTCAGTTACAAATATTTATGGGATATGTCACATTTAACATTTTAAAACATTTTATTAATATATTTTGGTTTTGTATCACCAAAACTACTCCATATTTATTGTGTCCATTCCATTTTAGAGTTTCAGCTCATAAACCAAAGATTTATTTATTTATTTGTTTGTTTATTTATTTTTAGGAAAAAGAGAAGGGAAAAAAAACCCCCAGTAAAACGAGTCAATACATAGAAACAATCTGAGAATATATGTCACATCTGTGGAATCTGCACTTCTGCAAAGCAGTGGGCTGGGCATTTTTTCATATCTTTTCAATAGAACCAAATTTATGCCTTATAATCTTGCAGAATTTATTCTTTTACTGTTTTGTGGTTATTTGTTAATTTACTTCATAGCAATTTTGCTTCTTATTTTCTTAGTTTTGTTTACTTCAATTTGCTTCACTTCATATAAATATTGCCTTGCTTCTATGTATTCATCATATTAATTGATTTATAATATGTAGTACTATTCTATTACAATAATATATTACAATATGTTTAGTTGATCCCCAATTAAAAGGCATTTACTTTATTTCCATTTCTTTGCTGCCACAAAAAGTGCTGCTCTAAATATTTGCTCTTTATTGAACCTTTATTTTTATCAAGGACCTCTTTTTGGGGTACACTGTTTCACAATGGAATATCTGAATCAAAGGGTATGAATAATGTAGCTATAATATTTGCATAATTCCACATTGTTTTCCAAAATGATTGTACTATATCACAGCTCCACTAACAATACATTAGTGGGACTATATTTTCAGAATCCTTCCAATATTGATGTTTTCTGTCCATTTTATTCTTCACAAATTTTCTAGATTTGAGGGAAAGCCTCAGTTTTGGTATTTTATATCTCTTATTAGTAGTGATCTCAAGTAATCTTTTATATATTCTAATCATTTATAATTTCTATTTTGAGGGCTATTGTACTTTTTATTTCATGGCTTTTTAATTATTGCACAGATTGATAAAATCACTTCTTTCTATGATTGAATAGGAATATTGGAGTATAGATTTATGTTTTTGCTTTGTTTACTTTTGTTTTAACTTGTAAAATCTCAAAACATTTCATTAAATAACTCCTTAAGTGACAATATGTGACAGTGGCTTTTGCTCCCAGTTTGTACTTTAGGTCTAGCTCTACAATGGACAGATGAATGAACTTAAGAAGGCTTTAATATCCCTGAGATTTGATCAGCTAGATATGTTCTTACTAGGTATTTGTTTGGTACTATATTTTGGCAACCAGAAGTGATGTTACTGGTTTACCTTTATTGATCACAAAGTCTTAGTTCTTTTAAATTAATTCTGTAATTTCTAGTAGAAATGTCCTAATCTTGAATTCCTATCATAAACCTTTCATAATTCCTATCATAAATCATAAATGAAATATTCATTTCAATAAATATACCAGAAACACAACAATGTCAAGAATAGCCTGATTCAACTTTTGATTTTTCTTTGTCAACATATTATTGGCTAAGATTACTTACAGAGAGCTCATGGAAAGCCTATTGATCTTGTCCAGGTTCCTGGAATCCATGATTTTTAGTCTGTCCTAACTCAAAATTCTTTGAATCTATAATCCTAAATTCTTTTGTTAATTAGCTGAACTCTACTTGGGTGTAGAAAAGTGTATTCATTCTGAATTTAGGGTCCAAATTTGGGATTTTGAACCCTTATGGCAATGAGAATTTGGAATATAAATAAGATGAAATTTACATCCTTTGTCCAGTTAGAAAGGGTAACTTCCAAGGGAACTGAAATTTGAGAGAAAGATCTTGAATATGCTGGCTCTTTAGATCTAAAAGAGAAGATTAAGGCAAAGAAGACTGAGGGAACAGAAAGCTCATTGCTCAGTTTACTGTATATTGACCCTTTATTTTGGCATAAATGACCCATTAGGACATGTCTCAGATTGGATTGTACACTATACTTTACATAGTGAGATCTGCACTTATTTGCACACCATTTGACTCCTTAAAACACCATGTAAATATGGGCTACTATTATTTGCTAAGATTTTTGTAGGGTTGAATTCAAAGTGAGAAAAACCTAGGTTCACATCCTGCCTCTGACACAAAAAAGTCCCATAACTCTAGGCAAGGAACTTCACTGCTCAGTTCCCTGGGCAACTAACTACCTCCCTAGGACAATAAAAGGTAGAGATGGTGCCAATCTGCATTGGAAGGAAAGTTCCTTTCCAAGACCACCAGAGGATAAATAGATCCAGTCCACTAAGTAAACAAATGAAAAATAAATGAACTGCCAAACTAACAAACAAATAAATAAGGCTTCTGTAAACATCTCACCTTTCCCTTTTATTTGTTATTTCTACTCCCTGTATATTTCCTTTCAGTGTTAGTGGTGAAAAGAAAAATAACCAACCTAAAACAGGGGAAAATATTTGTGTGCTCTTCAAAGGGATCCTGCCCCTTCTCTCCTACTATTTTTTCTATCAGAAAATCCCAGCTTTGGTTCATGTTGATTCCCAATCAATTCCCTAGCCTTCCCACTCCTCCTCTCAACCTAGGTTCCTTAGCACCTAACTTGGGAAGCCAGAACTTGTGTTTGCCTCTATTTTAGGAGAGACCATTTCAATGGGTGGATAGTCACTTTACTTCTATGAATCTTAGTTCTCCATCCCATCACAGGTCTGTTACAATTAAATCATTTTGTAAATGTGACCTATTATGGGGGCTTGGTGGGTATATAAACATATCTATAGAACACACACTGTAATATATAGCACTTTGTAGTTAATTATATACATAATTAATTAATTTTAGTTAATTAAACAACTCTGCGAGGTGGGTGTTGTTTTCTTTGTTTTACATTTGAGGAAACTGAGCAGGCAGCAAAGTTAAGTGAGTGCCCAGGGTCACACAGCTAGTAAGTATCTGATGTTGAATTTGAACTCATTTCTTCCTGACTCCAGGACCACCTAACTTCTTCTTGTTACTTTAGTCTTGTTACAGGAAAAAGAGAATTGTCAAAAGTAAAAGACACTGATGGGGAAAAATAGAAAATACTATTTGCATGACAGGGCTTCAAATAAAGAACTAATATAAATATAAATACAAAAAGCAATTATAAAAATAAATAGAAATAAAAAGAGCTTCAAAATTAGATAGAGTTTAGATTTTGAAAGGATCTGATCTTCATAGCAATAGAACTGATGGCCTTGAACTTCATTATCCTCTCTCTCCTCCCAATTAGGCTAAGCAGTCCAGTAAGTCAAAGTTCAGAGGAGAGAATCCTTTCAAGATCATGCTATTGACTATCTGTATGACCTTAGGCAAGTCACATTCTCACACTATACTTCTATTTTCTCATTTGAAAAAAACAAAAGAGGGAATAATAATGTTAGTTAATTCTCTGATGGTTAACAGTTAATAGAAAAACTACAGTCTAATGTATTATATAGATGTTAAGTAATATTAATTGGATGCCCCTGGGTAGGAAGTCAGCATTGTTATCTGTCAAAGCTTAATGGGAATGATAGGTTTTTAAGACATCACCATTATGACCAGAGCAGTTTGAGTCCAACCTTAATAGAAGATTAAAATTTCCTTTTAAATCATTCTAAATTTTAAAACCGCATCATTAGCACGGTATTCTCCATCTGCTTTGCTTGGCTGTTTAATTACAGAGGAGGCACTTAGGCAGATCAAGAGACTCTATTAACAGACAAAACCCAAAGCAAATATGATGAATAGTAATTACAGGGAGTAAATGGGCTGAAGTTTGCCATCGCCTCCCAGAACTCTGAGAAGGGACCTGACAAATGATTTATGCCGCTGAGAATTGAGTGGGTATCATCCATTCTTGACACAACAGCTTATGTCCCCAGAGAGTAAAACACTTAGAATCCAGAGCAGTCCATTTTATCAGCTCCAGAACATTTTTTTTATTGCTCTTGTTTGGACCATAGGAGGTTCTTGATGCCTTTGAGGGCAGGAGGGAGGTTGTGAGGTGCTTACTTGAGAATTCTTCACCTTCATTCCTATCTCCTTGTTCCAAAGCTCTGGTACCTCACCCACAGGTACATCATGGGCTATATAAAGCTCTTCACACAGGATATACTCAATAAATCAAGAAAGGTTCTGAATTTGAAAGAACCTCAAGTCAGGAAGGCCTGAGTTCAAATTCAGCCTCAGATAATTATCAGCTGTATGATCCTGAAACAAGACACTTAGCATCCCTTTTATCTCAGTTTACTTATCTGTAAAATGTAGATAATAATAGTTCCTACCTTCCAGAGCTGTTGTGAGGATCTAATGAGATAATTTTTGTAAAACACTAAGCACAGTGCCTAGCACATAATAAATGCTTTGTTAAGGTTAGCTATTATTATTATTATTTAAAGTTCAAGCTACCAAAAGCCTTAAATTTCATATAGTTTGGCCTCCTTATTTTAATGATAAGCAAACTGAAGTCCAACAAAAGAGAAAATGATGGACCTGAAGTCACATCAACAAGAAATAGTGCAATTGTAATTAGAGCTAATTTTTCAAATTACAAAATCAGCTATTTCATGTTGTCTTTCATTGAATCCATGCTTTCAATTCTTTTTTTTTTAGTTTTTTTTTCTTTTTTTATTTAGAATATTTTTCTATGTTCATATGATTCAAGATCCTCCCCATCCCTCCTACCCCCCACTCCACTTCCTCCACACTCCCGGAGGTACAAGCAGTTACACTGGGTTATACATGTATCATTGTTCAAAACCTATTTTCATGTTATTCATATTTGCAGTAGAGCAATCCTTTAACATCAGAACCCTGATCATCTCTCTATCAAACTATGTGATACATCCTATGTTTTTCTTCTGCATTTCTGCTCCCAAAGTTCTTTCTTTGGATGTGGATAGCGTTCTTTCTCATAAGTTCCTCTAGACTGTCCTGGATCATTCAGGCCTCTCATTCTATGACTGAGATTCTATGACACTGAGATCCTGAGATTTAGGTGATATGTGGAGTGCCAGAGAACTGGCAGAGATAGTACAGGCATTCTGTTTCAATTCAATTAAACGAACTTGTAGGGCACACCTTCCTTGGATCGTAGTAGGTAGTATTACCAAGTCAAAAAAGAAGAGTATCTGCCCTCACAGATTTTTATTTCTATTAGTTCAATATTGAGTATTATGTGGTATATGTGAGAAAATTGTTGTTTATGCCTTATTTTTAAAAAGGATCAAAAACATCACAGATGAGTTGGATTTAAGTGAGGCAGAATTGTACAGTCATCAGCTTCACTTTCTTCCAGTTATCCAAGTGCAGTGGCAAGACAAAAATCAAAATGACTAGAGCTCTCCTGGGATGTGGTAGATGAACTTGACAGCTTTGATTCTGACCAAACTTTAGGCACTGCACAGCTCTTGTTTCAACCACCTTCATGGCCCATAGAAAAACTATCTCATCTGCTGATTCAGTTTTAGTCCATCCACTAAAGCATTGTTATCTGTGTATGGCAGCTACACACAATATAGCTTCTTGGAACAACTGAACCACCAAGTAAGACTTACCATACCTTTTCAGTACAGAACTCTTAGTATTTTGGCATCTAAAATCCTTCATAATATGATATCTTCCTACTTTTCTAGCCTTCCTATAGTTTACTTCTTTCAACACACTCTAAAATCCAGAGAAACTGCCATTCTCATTGTTCTTCATGCAGGACATTCCTTCTCCCAACTCTTTGCCTTTTTTCTTTTCTTTTTATCGTTCATCTCTAATACATCTCTTAATACATCTCTAATACATCTAATACATCATCTCTAATACATCTCTAATACAGAAAGAATTGTCTTTCTCCCTTCTCTGCCTCCTGACTTCCCTGACTTCCTTGAAGACCCATATAAAATCCCGTTTTCTGCCAGATATCTTTTTCTGACCACTAATTGCTTTTCCTCTGAGATTATCTTCCATCTACTCTGAATATTTTTGCATGTATTTAGTAGTTTAGATTGTGTCTCTTCCTTCCTTCCTTCCTTCCTTCCTTCCTTCCTTCCTTCCTTCCTTCCTTCCTTCCTTCCTTCCTTCCTTCCTTCCTTTCTTTCTTTCTTTCTTTCTTTCTTTCTTTCTTTCTTTCTTTCTTTCTTTCTTTCTTTCTTTCTTTCTTTCTTTCTTTCTTTCTTTCTTTCTTTCTTTCTTTCTTTCTTTCTTTCTTTCTTTCTTTCTTTCTTTCTTTCTTTCTTTCTTTCTTTCTTTCTCTCTCTCTTTCTCTCTTTCTTTCTCTTTCTCTCTCTCTCCCCCCTTACTTTCTGTTTTAGAATCAATATTAAGAATTCATTACTTGTAACCCCTTGCCCAGGGTCACAGAGTTAGGAGGTATCTCAGGCCAGATTTAAACTCCAAATCTCCCATCTCTAGGCCTGGCTCTCTATCCAATGAGCTACCTAGCAGTTCTGGTAGTGCTTTCTTTGTATCCCCAGTGCTTTGTAGACTTCCTGGCAAAAATTGGAACTTCTATTCCAATGCTATAATTTAATATTTCTGAATCATTTATGTCAGAATTTTAACTAACCTGGTAACTAGAACAACAATAGAATTGGTTGTGTCAGTGTTTATGATCTTCCCTTAGAAAGGTAAATTATTCAAACTTGATACACTTATAAGTAGGCCCTATTGTTCGTGACAATGTGGGGTGATTTCTGGCTCAATTCTGTGTCCTTCAGACATGCCTAGATTTTCTTGTCTATATTACATTTGAGAAGCACCTAAAAAGCCCAGCTACCCCTCTCTCCAATATCTCCACCCTGCCTGCATTGTTCTGTCTTGGTGCTAAAATTATTTCCATTATAGTCATCCCTTTGGGTCATGATATATTATTTCTAGAAGTTCCATGGTAAAATGCAATAATTACACTTTTTTGTTCAGTTATTTTTCAGATTCACATGCTTTTTCATGACCCCATTTGGGATTTTCTTGGCAAAAACCCTTGAATGACCTTTCCTTTTCTAGATCATTATATAGATGATGAAAATGAGGCAAATAGGGTTAAGGAACTTACCCAAATTCTCACAGCTGGTCAGTGTCTTTAGACATTTAAGAAAAACTTTTTTTTAATCAACTTGAAAATCAGAGAAGGAAAATTTTAGGAGGGGACATAAACCATGTCCAGTGTTTCCTGTAATTTCACTTCCTTAATATATCTTATGTATGTTCTGACATTACTACTACCCTGTTAAAGACCTTCACTGCCTCATATCTAGGATATTGTAGTATTCTGTGGTTTGGTCTTCCAGTCACAAGTTTCTCTCCAATTCAATTTAATCTTCCACTCAGTGATTAAACTGACTTTCCTAAAATGCAGGTCTTACCATATGACACCCTATTCAATGGCCCTTATTATCTCCAAGATCAATAGAAAATGTTCTTAGTTTTCAAGGACATTAATAACCTACCACCTTCCTACCTTTCTACACTTTTTATACTTTATCCCTCTCCATGTACTCTGTGATCTGATGACATTGGCTTCCTTACTGATCTTTACACATGATACGCCATATCCCAACTTTGAGGTTTTTACTCATTTACTGATTCCTGACTTGTGACTGAATTGTTTTCCCTCATTTTCACCTCCTAGCTTCCTTCATGTTTTTCAAGTCTCAGCTAAATCCTATACGTTCAATAAGCCTTTTGGAAGTCCCCTTACTCTTAGGTCTCTCCTCTGAGATTAGCCTCAATTTATCCTAAATGTACTTTGTAAATAATTGTTTTTACATTATCTGCTCCTTTAGACCATGAGCTCCTTGATAGAAGGTACTATTTGCTCTTTTGAGTTGTTTTTGTTACTGTTTTTGCATTTCTTTTTATTCCTAGGGCTTCTTAGTACAGTGGTGCCAGATTAATGAATGCTAGTTTACTGATGATTTGACTTCCAATAGGAAAGTAAGGTTAGGGAAGAAGGAAGGTCCAAAGATCAGAATATTGACATAAAAATAGTTCAACAAATATCTGGGAATGTAGGAGCTATGACTAACAACAGTATCCCATTTTAGTAAAGAGATAGTAAAAGATGGGATGGAGTAAGAAAATATTATCAATACTCTACTTAATCACTACTCTTTCCAAGTAACTCAGGGATTTGCAATTACATATGCTTTAGATATTTACAAAGAACTTTTTCTATGACAACTTTGTGAAATAGTGTTTATGTTTTCATTCCCATTTTAAAGATAAATATAATTAATTCAAAGAATATTAAAATGTCTAGCAAAGAATCATGAAGTTAGAAAGGAGGATAAGATTCAAATGGCACTCTTCTAACTTCAAGTCTAGCATACATTAGTCATAAAATCATAGAACTAGAACTTCAAGGGATCCCAGAGACCTAACTCAGACTCAGGGATATTGAATGCCTCCCTCATTTTTAAAAATGCACTACTACTTTCTGTCTTTGGACCTTACATAACATTTTGTTTTGCTTGTCTCTGAAGTACCTATCATAAAATATCACATATTAAAATTATTCATATTTCTTTTATATATATATACCCTCCAGAACTAAATGAGAGTATGAGCCATATCATAATAAATTTCAGTTCCCCCCCTCAAAAAATCCTAAAAGTTAAATCCATTTTTATCCAAGAAATGTTTTTAGATAAATGAATAAATGGTCAAAACCACAAGTAACTTACTTTATTCTTCAGAACACATTATTCCATTCTATCCTGTGGTTTCCAGTAATGGTAGAATAGTCTTGTGTTATTCAAATTTATTTGCTTTTTTTTTTTTACAAAAATGCATTTCTATGTTTTTATACATCTTCGGAATTGATGCTAAGATCCTTGGCCCCATGACCAAAAATGAGAAAAAAAATGTTCAATATAACCTCATCAAACTAAATGTCAAATCCATTTTATAAGCAGTATGGAAAAAACACACACAGAAGATAACTCTTGTCACATTAGCCATACTTGAAATAGTATATGTAACTTTCTATATTTTAAGATATTATCTCCTTGGCAGAAGGCAGTTGGCAAGATTACACTTTAATATTCTGTTCTTTTAGCTTGACTTTGAAAAATGTCTAAGGCATACAAAAATGCTAATAGGAGGTGGTAAAGAATGCCAAAAAAGAAAAGCAAAAAAAAATACAGTCTTAACATTCAGAAAGCTTGTAATCTAATTGAAGTCATAAGTGTTACATACATGATAAGAGTAGACACTAATATAAGACAAGGTATCCAATCAATATATTCAGGTTTTAATTATCAAGAGAAGATAATTTTTGGTTCTTGAAGGTTATGCCACCAAACTTGTTCTACATACTGGGAGGAATTTTAATAAAGACTCAAGGACCCTAGACAGACTACATCTAAAGAATTTTATTCCTTTAGGATCATGATGTTTTAGAAACGATGTTGACATATAGACAATGTAACTCTCACAACCTCTAAATTCCATAGGCAAATAATACTATAACTTACAGAATTGCTGACCTGCAATAGTGGAGAGAACCTTATCATTTGGAAGTTCCCTATATCACTGAAATCACAAGTCCCTCTCACTACTGACAAATTGTTTATTTCCAATAAGAAAGGCAATGCAATGATGAGAGAACAAGACAGTATACCATTTATCTTACCATAGATCAGTTGAAGAACAGTATTTTGTTAGCATAGAAAATAGAAGACAAATTTTGTGTCTTCAGGTAATATGAAGGGTTGTCATAGAGAAGATGGTGATATATTTTCTCTGTTTGTCCCTAGAGGTTAGAAAAAAAAGATCAAAGTGTTGAAAAGGAAATAGGATAGATTTTGTTTGATGAAAGGACTCACTTGATCATAATTTGGACTGTTTAAAAATGGAATAATTACCTTTGGAGCTAGTAAATTGTTCAGGCATAAATTACACTATATGGTTTCCTGTTTCCCCTTTCCAACTCTGATAATTTACGTTTCTGTTGGTTGAGTCCAGTCATGCAAAGTACAGAAATGCTCATCACCAGAATGAGGTCAGTCACCAGATTCTTTGTCTGTCTGTCAGTCTCTGTCTCTGTCTCTGTCTCTCTGTCCCTCTGTCTCTCTGTCTCTCTGTCTCTCTGTGTCTGTCTCTGTCTGTCTCTGTCTGTCTGTCTGTCTGTCTCTCCCTCTCTCTCTCTCTCCAGCATCCCTGACTGATGGTCAACAGTATATCTTGACAGGGAGTTTACCACATAGCAAGATAGCAGCAAGATAGCATTGACATATAACTCTAATTATTAGTAGATCCTTTTGCAGCACTGGAATCTAGATTTCTGTAACTCACAAACACATGTCTTTTTCCCTCTTTTCTGTGATCCTTCAAATATATGCTAGTGCTTCCTTCTTGGCTGATTCTTCTTTTTAATAATAATAATAGTTAGCATTTGTATGGAACATTCATATTTGCAAAGCAGGGGAGAAATGCAACATTGTTTAATCTTTATAACAACCCTGAGATGTAGGTGTTATTATTATTCCTCTTTTACAGATAAAGAAACTTTTGAAGCTGAAAGGGAATATAACTTGTTCAGGGTCACAAAGCTAGTCATTGCTTGAAGTAACATTTGAATTCAGCTCTTCCTTTCCCAAAATAAAACTTTCTTTTCTACTTCAGGCTTAACATTCAGTTCTTTCAGCCAGTCTTTTGTTTTCTGAAGCAAAAGAGCAAAAGGATCTTTCTACACACATCTTAACTTTGCTGTGAAAATTTGAAGACAGTTATCATTTTTCTTCTTTTGTCTTCTCTTCTGTACACAAAACATCCAGAAATTCTTTATTTCTGGTAAGACACAGATATAAATTTTCCAACTAATTTGCAAAGTAAACAATCATCTACCCCTGAACATTTTATGTTGTATATCTCAAATGTTTTTTATATTGATTGAATTTTTTTAAAGGAAGGTGAACTTGTAAAAAGAGTTACAATCCTCTTGACAACTTGTTTATTCATGTTTGAGATAAAATTCTCCAACCTCTGAAAATGTTATATCAATAAATCAAATTAAATTGTTATAATTTTTAAGGTCAGATAAGTTATTTCCAAATATGCATCAAGTAAACCCAGTATCCTTTTAAGATTATATAATTTATCATTATGTTTTATTATCCTGGATTCAATTTCATTGTCTCCTTTTTTTCTTTTCATGTTTAGATCTTCTTTCTAGCAACTTGAAGCTAGACTCACTATTAATGCCATAAATAAACCAAGCCTCACCAACATTTCCAACTCAAGTCCATGTTTATGAGCCATCCTTTTATTACAAATGGTTGGCATTCTTCAGGCACTCAGCCCCAACCCAGGCAGATGTACGAGCGAATTTGGGGGAGACAACGAGCATAAAACAAACCATTGATTTCTTTTGTGAGTTCTTCAGGGAAGATGTATTGTCTCTATTAGGGGTTATAGCCCATCATCATTTAGGCTTCTTCAGGAGGAAGAAAAAACTGTGATTTGTTCCCTGGAGAGAAATAAACACAACAGTGACTGGTGAAATTAGCACGGGAATTGCAAGCTTTTCTCCCTGCAATTACAGTGCAACAAATGCGTTAAACAAATAACTAGAGAAATGGGTCTCACAATCTGGCTAAACAACATGCATTTCAGAAAGAATACATAGGCACTTGCTTTTTTCCCATCCAGGATATTTTTGAACTTGTGGTATTTTGCACCCAACTACTATCAGCTTAAATAAATAAGATTCTGACACAGTTAGAGTCCCATCATCACAAGGTATGTCTCTTCTTATTTCCATCACTATTATAGTCATGAACACTTCAAAATTTACTTGTAATTCCTTACATACAGTTCTCTAGGCTTATATTTGTAGGGTATTCTTGGTGGAGGGTGAAGCTTGCACATTGTAGTAGTTCCTTCATTATGCTACATTAGAGTAATTTATGTTTGTGTGTGTGGACATTTGTGTGCATGTATAAGTGTATGTGTGTGTATTTGGTTCAGAATTGTGACTTCATTGGTTCATGGAAACTGGTTTGTAAACCACACCCAGCGATGCAGTTTGGTAAATCATCTATAATTTACAGTGCTAGAGATTTTCTAGGGAGTCAAAAAGCTAACTGGTGTGTCCTTGGTAAAACAACATAATTTTGAAGTAAAAACTTGAATCCAAGCCTTTATGACCCCAAAATTGTATCCATTATACAACCCTGGCCCTCAGTAATGATTTATATCATTATAACCCACTTTCATTTGCTTTACCTCAACTCCTCTTCAAGGTGTGGAGATGGTCCTGGATTCTCTAAAGTGATGGCCATACCACAAAAATTCAAGGAGATCCCATCACGGAAAGGTCGCAAGTGCAGGTCAATAAAGGGACTACATATTTTTCATTTAAGGACTAGCCTAACTATGTTTGAAGAAGCTTATATT
The DNA here is from genome assembly GCF_027887165.1 of Monodelphis domestica. NCBI lineage: Eukaryota > Metazoa > Chordata > Mammalia > Didelphimorphia > Didelphidae > Monodelphis > Monodelphis domestica. Next base: position 130,669,325 of record NC_077229.1, on the reverse strand, counting down.
CAGAAGGTCATTTACTCAATAACTCAGCTAATATTTATTATATATCTACTACATTTCAAGCACTTTGCTAGACAGGGAGGATACAAGTGCAACTATTCTGTGAGATATTATAGATTAAATATTGGCAAATGAAGAATCATATGGATAAATATTGATTAGAAGGGTGAAATGATATATGAGATAATAAATATCTAAAAATACAACTTTGGAATTTATGATACAAAATGATGAGATAGAGGGGAGAAGAATTAGATTGGATAAAGAAATGGGAATGACCAAGAATGGAAAGAGAAATATAAGGAAGAAAAGGAAGAGTGAGAGAAGTAGGGAAGAGAAAGATGAGAGAATCAGTGAAGGAGATAAAAAAGAATAGTTTGAAGAGAAGGAAACACTTTTACAGCATCCTTTGGCTCATGGCAAGCTAATGAATTATAAAAATGGCAAAACTGTGTTATGATAAATTTTTTAGCTAACTCTGGCCTAAGCTATTCTCTAGAGATGATAAAAGGATTTTGTTCTTGGGTGATGCAAAAACTGGGCAGAAAAACATTCTATAAGACTTGCAGTTACTATTTCATTATATATTTTTTTCATTTCAACTTAACTCAATTAAAATCATATCAGTTCAGTTGAACTCTTCTCATTATGAAATGAATTTCTATATTGTATTCAATAATGTGCTGGGAGGAGGTGATGGAGTGGAAGGATGTGAAATAAATTTGCAGTGTTCTTTGTCTCAAAAAACTTGCTGATAATTCATAATCAACATCATAAGAGCTAATATTTATATAACACTTTAAGCTTAAGTTTAAAAAGAATTTTAAAATCTACTCTCATTTTTTCCTCATAAAAACCATGCAAAGTAGATATTATTATTCTCATTTTATAGCTTGTAAGACTAAGATTGATGGAAGGTAAGGCCATACAACTAGTAAGTGTCTGAGGCTACATTTAAATCCAGGTCTTACTGACTCCAGGTCTACTAATATAGGTAATAGATGCCAGTAATATAGTACTTTAAGGCTGGCAAAGTGTATAACACATTATTTTTGGGGTGAGGGCTATAGTTTATTTTATTTTATTTTTTGTTTATATTTTAATTTTTTCTTTAAAAATTATTTAATAAATTAATTTAGAATATTTTTCCATGGCTACATGATTTATGCTCTTTCTCTCCTTTCCTCCCACACTTCTCCCAGAGCCAATGAGCAATTCCACTGGGGTTTACATGTGTCATTGATCAAGACCTATTTCCATATTATTAATATTTTCATTAGGGTGATCATTTAGAGACTACATTCCCAATCATATCCCCATCAAATCATGTGATCAAGCAGTTGTTTTTCTTCTGTGTTTCTACTCCTACAGTTCTTTCTCTGAATGTGGATAGTGTTCTTTCTCATAAGTCCCTCAGAATTGTCCTGGATTATTGCATTGCTGCTAGTAGAGAAGTCCATTACATTCGATTATACCACAGTGTACCAGTCTCTGTGTACAATGTTCTCCTGGTTCTGCTCCTTTTACTCTGCATCAATTCCTGAAGGTCTTTCCAGTTCACATGGAATTCTTCCAGTTCATTATTCCTTATAGTACAATAGCATTCCATCACCAACATATACTAAAATTTGTTCAGCTATTTCCCAATCAAAGAGCATCCCCTCATTTTCCATTTTTTTTTTGCCACAACAAAGAGTTCAGCTATGAATATTCCTGTACATGTCTTTTTCCTTATTATCTCTTTGGGTTATAAACCCATCAGTGATATGGCTAGATCAAAGGGAAGGCAGTCTTTTAAAACCCTTTGGGCATAGTTCCAAATTGCCCTCCAGAATGATTGGATCAATTCACAACTCCACAACACTACCATTAATGTCCCAAATTTGCCAAATCCCATCAAACATTCTTTACTTTCTTTGCTGTCATGTTAGCCAATCTTCTAGGTGTGAGGTGATACCTCAGAGTTGTTTTGATTTTCATTTCTCTGATGATAAGATATTTGGAACACTTTTTCATGTGCTTAGTAATAGTTTTGATTTCTTTAACTGAAAATTGCCTATTCATGTCCCTTGCCCATTTATCAATTGGAGAATAGCTTGAATTTCTGTACAATTGACTTAGGTCTTTATACATTTATGAAATTTATAAATTTCAGTAATTAGACCTTCATCAGAGGTTTTTGTTATGAAGATTATTTCCCAATTTGTTGCTTCCCTTCTAATTTTGGTTGCAGTGCTTTTGTTTGTACAAACCCTTTTTAATTTAAGGTAATTTAAATTATTTTACATTTTGCAATTTTTTCTAACTCTTGCTTGGTCTTAAAATCTTTCATTTCCCAAAGGTATACTATAATATATTCATCTAATTAACTATAGTTTCCTTCTTTATATTCAAGTCATTCACCCATTCTGAATTTATCTTGGTGAAGGATGTAAGATGTTGATTTGAACCTAATCTCTTCCATACTGTTTTCAAATTTTTCCCAGCAATTTTTGTCAAATAGTGTATTTTTGTTCCCAAAGCTGGACTCTTTGGGTTTTTCATACATTATCTTGCTGAGGTCACTTACCCCAAGTCTATTCCACTGATTCTCCCTTCTGTCTCTTAACCAGTACCATATATTTTTTGATGACCACTGCTTTATAGTATAGTTCGAGATCTGATACTGCCTTCCTTCACATTTTTTTTCATTATTTCCCTTTATATTCTTGATCTTTTGTTCTTCCAAATGAATGTTGTTATAGATTTTTTTTTCTAATTCAGTAAAAAAAAGTTTCTTCATAGTTTAATAGGTATGGCACTGAATAAGTAAATAATTTGGGTAGGATTATCATTTTTATTATGTTATCTTGTCCTACCCAATTAATGTTTTTTCCAATTATTTAGATCTAGTTTTAATTGTGTGGGAAGTGTTTTGTAGGTGTGTTCATATAGTTCCCTGTGTTTGTCTTGGCAAATAGATTCCTATGTATTTTATATTGTCTAGGATGATTTTAAATGGAATTTCTCTTTCTCCTGCTGCTGGAGTGTATTGGAAATATATAGAAATGCTGATGATTTATGTGGGTTTATTTTTGTCCTTTTGAGGCATTTTATATCTGTTGGTGGAGAGGAGAGGAAGTGCCTTGCTTCTACTCTGGGGCCATCTTAACCTGGAAGTCCCCTACAGCTTATTTTAAAAGAAGGCAAGAGATTGATCACATGCAATCAAAAGTAGGTCTTTAGGTTAAAAGAAAAAACATTTCAATTGTTTTTATATTCTCTCTAGGAGAATTTTTTTGGGGGGAACTTATTTGGTTTTGATGTTTGCTTTTTTTTTTTAAACCCTTACCTTCCATCTTGGAGTCAATACTGTGTATTGGCTCCAAGGCAGAAGAGTGGTAAGGGCTAGGCAATGGGGGTCAAGTGACTTGCCCAGGGTCACACAGCTAGGAAGTGGCTGAGGCCGGATTTGAACCTAGGACCTCCCGTCTCTAGGCCTGGTTCTCAATCCACTGAGCTACCCAGCTGCCCCCTGATGTTTACTTTTTAAAAGGAGAATAACTCTAATAATCACTTTGGAACATAGATCCAGGAAAGGAAGAAGGTATTGTGTATATAAGCATAATGAATGTGTCTGCATGATGATGAGAAATGAAAATATAGTGGGCCTGGGATGGATGTTCTGGGAAAAGTCATCCAATTTGAGCTTGCCCAAGCTTCAGGAAGTGTGAATTCTGGGCCTGAAGTAATCTTCTAGGATGATGAGTTATCTGAGACATGGAGAAGTCTGAGGTACAGTCATGTATTCCTAATGTCCTAATGTCTCCTCGTGCCAGGAGAAGACATGGCAAAGAACATACTATTTTAGAAATGGAAGGATTCAAGAGCATTTTATTCATGTTTCTAATTTTATAGGTGAGGAAACTGAGCACCAGAGAGGTAAAGAATCTTGCTCAGAGTTATATGGCAAAGTTCTGATCTGACTCCACATTTTAATCTATTTAACTAAATACATAGTTAGTTGAGGAGTTAAAAATAAAGACTTAATTCCCAGATTCCTAGGACATTTCTCTTTATATTCTCTCCCCTCAACAGTGGATCAAGCATCATTTTTACCTCTCTAAGATTTAGACTTCTTTTTTACCTTGCTTTACATCTTGAAGTTTTCTCACTAATTAATAGAAAATGAATGAGTTAGGAGTTTTCCTACATCTTTCTTGGGTTATTCATTCTACCCTAATGATCTTTTTAGAGACTTCTCTAGTCCTGTCTTACATGTAAAGGGACTTTCTCTATTTGGTAAAAGTATAGCAAATAGATATTTTGTACAAATGCCCAGGGCTCAAAAGAAATCAGATTATGTTCAATGAGAATCAGGTAGTGACTCTAATAAAAGCCAGGCAGTGAGACTAATGAAAATCAGGCAGCAGGTTTAAAATAACATTGCTTTTTCTTCTTTTGTATTTCAGTTTAATCAGGATCAGTGTCTATAGGGAATTCCTTCTCCTTTCTATAGGCAAGCATTTGTCTGATCTCTTAGTTCCCTTCCAGCTTTAAAATTCCAGAATTCTTTCTACTTAATGATATGAGGAAGAAGAATGGCAGCAAGAGAAGGAGAGTGGAAATGGGGAATATTGTGTGGTTAATCAAGAGTTTGTAGACCAAGTTGCTATTTTGAAGGTTTCACAACTCAAGGATTAATGACAGACTATTTGTTATCTATATTCCATGTTATGTTAATGATCTGAAATTTCATAATAACCATCACAAGTCATAAACTAACATAACTGATTTGTCTCAGAATTACTTGTGATTCAGAGATATTTCTGACTTCCCATGGCCATATATTCAATTTCATAAAGAATATTTGAATCTAGTTCTTCCAGATACTAGGTGTAATACTTGGTCTTAAAGGGCAAGTTGCCTCTCTAGTTTTGTCCCATTATGAGGTGTCACATTTTCAGAAATTCCCATGGATTCGTTAACATATAATTCTCTCAGGGGCAGCTGGGTGGCTCAGTGGATTGAGAGTCAGGTTTAGACATGGGATATTCTAAGTTCAAATCTAACCTTAGACATTTCCTAGCTGTATGAACCTGGGCAAATCACTAAGCCTCCATGGCCTAGCCCTTACTGACCTTTTGCCTTAGAACCAATACATAGTATTGATTATAAGATGGAAGGTGAGGATAATTCCCTATTGCTGATTTTCATTTTGCTTTTTTATTCTGCAAGATTAATAAGGGAATGTATGCTATTTAAGGACTCTTCCATTAACCTGGTTTGTTAAAATTATTTTTCAGATCAACTATACTTTAAGATAAATTATAATCATTTTTTTCTCCTCCTTTCCTAAAAGGTTGCAATCAAGGAGGAAAAGGGAAAAAGTAAAAAGGAACTCATCCACAGAAGTCTGCCACATGACTCATTTTACAAATGAAGAACCTGATTGTTTAAGAATTGAAGTGATTTGTTACACTACCCATTAAGTGGATCTCCTTAGGTGATTGAAATTAGTAATTGAATCAGTGCTTCTAGGTGTAATGTGTATTTATACACATATACATGCATATATGTATTATGTATATGTGTATATCTGTCTCTTGGAACAGACTCTGACACAGTAAGGGCTTAATAAATGCTCATTGACAAGCAGCATAAATAAATGGTGAGAGTGTTAGATTAGGATTAGTTGGAAAGTCTTGTTGAAAAGGATGGATAGATGAAACAAATTACAATTCATATCAGGGCAAAGTTAATATCTGACAATAATTCAAATTCCAGCTGCAGTACTCACCAGCTGTATGTAAGTCTCATCATATTTCTGAAGCTCAGAAGATGGAAAATAACATGTACCATCAAGCTTGAAGAGTTTGTATGAGAAAAACATTATATATGAAAAAGCTCTGTATAAATGTGAACTGTTGTTATTGATGGTGGCTGATTGTTGATAAAGAAAATAAAGTTGATAGTGCCCTGGATCTTGCTATTTTTTATTCTGAAACAATCTGCCTCCCTCTCATGACTTGTAGAAGTGCCATCCATTATTTAAACCCAACTCAAATGCCTACGTCCTCCATCAATCCTTCCCCTGTTGGGAATATTCTCCACCCCCTAAAGTCCCTAAGAACTTATTGTTTTAACTCCCCATGATCCACTTGCCACAACACTGTGTTATAGTTATCAATATTTATGCCTTCTGCCCTCAAAAGATCATATATTTCATGAGATAAGGACTATTTTTTCATCCAAACTGTGTGTCTCCTTTAGTATCAAGTATTGTGTTTGGGATGACCAGTTTAATGAATGGGTGATCAAATGAAATGGATTTGTGGAAAGAAGAATGATGATAAATATAAAGATTATAGATGAAACCAAAATACTGACAGCCATGCTAGATTGTAAGAGACCAAGGACCAACTATGTCCCACTTGTTCTGTAGAGCATCCAGCAAAAACAACAGTATACATTTGCTGCTTTTGTTAACAATACCTGGTTATGATTACTGGACCATTGTAGTATTAACTGGTTCTGATTATCCCCACCCAAACCTGAATGCAAACTTCTTTCACTTATTCTGCACAAAGGCTCTCAGAAGACCAAGAGTCAAAAAGGCAGAGGCGCCAGGGAGAAATACCAGGAAATAGTGGTCTTTAAGTGAATTACCTACAAGATTGCCCTAAAGAAAGAAAAAGAAAAGATGCTTAGAGTTTTTTCCCTTCTTACAAAAATGAGATTCTAATGAATAAATAATTCATGTAAGGCTTACAGTAAAACTAAATTAATATACTCAAAGTTGACTCTCTAGTTTTTAAGTTACTTTATTTTCTCTCCTTAATTACATTTTGTCTAGCCACATTTTCCTTCTTTGTGTGTGTGTGTGTGTGTGTGTGTGTGTGTGTCCACAAACTTAAGAAAAGAAACTATATTGAGGGAAAGAGATAACTTACCACCATGGAAAGAGCATAAAATTTGAAGTTAGGAAACCTGGGTGGGAATCTGTCTTGGTCATATGTAACTCAAGATCACTTGAAGTCACTCATGCATGACCTTGGCAAGTCACAGTGCCTCTTTGAAGTACTTGTTTCTCCATCTGTAAAATGGGTGTAAGAATATCATACATAGAGTAGGCATTTAATAAATGAAAATTGAATGGCCTGTATTTTTTAAAAAATCAAGTTAAGGAATTGGTCTGGAAATTATTTGTGATAGAAAAGAATTAAATCCATATGTTGGCATTATTGATATTCTACTGGCTTCACAAATTTAGAATTAAAAAAAAAATGGCCTGAGCTTCATTACAAAGGTGCTCTCTTCACAACAGACTCCAGTCAGTGCTATGTGCTGAATTGATTACATAATTATTTTAGCTCTTATGTTGCTTTTTCTACCTTGTGTACAATCCACAAAAAATCACATTGGGCATTCTGTTATTATATTTCTATTTCATCTTCAAGATGACAATAATAATTCATGATTGAATCTTTTCATCTACAGCAATCAAAGCATTCTGAACTTTTATCTTTCCATTACTATATTCTAATTTGTAATACATTTTCTTTATGCACATTTTAATCTATAATGAATTTTGAAAGTCATCTGATCCAGTCCTTTCATAGTACAGATGAGGAAACTGAGGTTTAGACAGTTAAATGACCTGTTTATGGCCATAGAAAGAACGAATATTATAACTGGGATCTGAATTTAAATCCTTTGATGTCTTAGCATTATACCATTCATACACTATGCCTTACCTCCTCGATGGGCTTATCTTCAAACACTAAATATTTTCAAGCTAAGGCTGGTTAGCTATTTATTTATGTTACAAATCAAGGATGCTTTTTCAAGGCTGGTTTTCATTTTAGGTTATCTAAATATGATCTTTTAATTCTTTTTCTGGACTTTATCACCTTTATCTTAGTTCATATTTGTAGGTATAAATGTCATATCACCTCTGTTCAAATGATTTATAAATTTGCTGAAAGGAAAAAAACCATATAGTTTTGAATTATTGAATTACCATCACCAATGACAGTTTTTTACACATAGTCCCATTTCAATAAATGTTGGTTAAATATCACAAAGTTTTATATTCTGTAGAATAGAATAAGGGTTTCACATGGTATGGTTGAGAATTATTTTTCTTTGCAGGAAAGAATAGATGACATGCTTATCAAATTTGCTGATCATGAAAATTGAGGAGAAACAACTTATGTTGGTTGACAGAATCAGTATCCAATGATAAAAATTAAGAAAATTTTAATTCCTGTACCTATATTCAAAAAATTAACTGCACATATTTAGGATGGAGAAATGTAGCTAGAAAATAATTTCTAGGTAAAAGAAAGGATGAATTGACTATATATCAACTCAAATTTAAAATAAAAAGTATATTAAGCCCCTACTATTTGTTTTGTACTGCAAATCAGATACAAGAAATGCAAAGGTAAAAGTAAATAAAACAAAACAAAAATCTATTCTACTCTTCCAGGAAGGAATTCTACTGGGGGATACCAAAGTTTATAGAGAAATAAATGCAAAGTAGCTTCAGAAGAGAGAGACAAATCACTTGTAGAAGGTTCACTTTAGATGTTCCTTGAGGAAAATGAAAGCCTATCAGAGATAGAGATTATACAATGGAATGCAAGCAGGATTTAGCAGGTCAAGTTGGGGAATAGCAAGTAGGTGCTTTTTATTTTAAATATAATATTTTAATGATTTATGAAATAAGTATATATAATTAAAATATATAAATTAAATAATAAACAAAAAGGGAGTATTATTATATAAACCTGAAAAGGTACATAAAAGCCAAAGTGTGGCATTCCAAAATCCAGACTGAAGAATTTTAATTTTGTCCTGGAGACAATTGGGAGCTACTGAATATTTTTTAACAGAAGAATGACATAGACAGGCTTGTGTGTTAGCAACATTCTGACAGCTATATGGAACATGTATTAGAGAGTAGAGTGAGTAGAAATAGGAAGTACAATTAAATGACTATTATTGTACTAGAGACAGAGAGGGTTTGAACCAGGATATTTGCCCTGTAAATGGAAGAGAGTTACATGAAAAGGAAGGTAATAAGAAATTGAATGTAATAAGATAGTGTGTAGATAGAATCAACAATAGTTGTTAAACCATGTTACATAGACAATTTAAGTGAAAAGAAATAGAATGACCCTAAGATCGTGAAATAAAATGACTAGAAGGATTATGTTACCCTAAGAGATATAGAAGGATTTGGAGGAGATATGAATTGGAAAAGAAATATGCTCTATTCTAGTTTGAATGTGCTGTATTAGATATGTCAATGGGACATTCATATAGAGGTGACTAACAGGCAGTTGGCAATACTCCACCTAGCAAGTTGATAATGTGATTTAGCAGACAAGAAACAAAATAGTAACAACAAAAAAACTAAAGAAATCTTTACCTGGATTAGAAGAAATTTGTATAATATATAGAAAGGTAGAGGTGATCATCCCATTTTATCTTAAAAGGTCACATGGAATTTGTTATATTGTACTATTTCTAGGCATCATATTTTAGGAGCAAATTTTTTATCCTAATCTATTACATATACAAAGAATAATGATATGAATGTGCCATTTTGAAAGAACAAGAGATGTTTATTACTACTGCTATCATTCTTACTACCACGATGTTTCCTCTTCTTCCTCCTATCACCTTCCCCACTCATCTACATTTTTATAGTGCTTTATTCTAGACAAAGTACCTCCTCAAATCCTATGAGGTAGAAAAATCAGTTATTAATATATTTTCATTTTACAAAGGAGAGATCTGAGGCTGAGATAGTTTGTATAATTTGCATTAAAAACACAGATCCTTGTAAATATTGGAAATGGTACTTGAACTCATATCTTTTGATTTTTACTGCAGTGAAATCTAATGATGAAAGGATTCATGGATATTAAGGTATGGGTGGGCTGTTGTGGCTCTGGAGAATAAAAAGGCATGGTCATCATCTTCTGATATTTAAAATGTTGTCAAAAGGAGGTGGGGTGAAGATGTCAGAGTAGGGGAAAGGAAAGTTCAAACATCTCTGAAAATCCTCGCAACTAATCATCAAAAAATGCTTCAAAATGAATACTGGAGTGATTCATAGACCCTACATTAGTGAACAGCAGAGCACCCCCATACCCACTCCTTGAAGTTTCAAGCTCTAACACAAGCTTACAGAGTGACCCCAAGCCCCAGCATGGGGAAGTCTATAGTGAACCTTCCTGGTATAGACCATTAATGAGACTTGAAGCACCTCCAAAGTATAATGTGAGATATCAAGTCCCAGCAGAAATCAGTTGATGGTGCACCTACTTGATGCAAACCCAAAGGGAGGCTAAGAACCCCTGCCCAAGACTGTAATGAGGAATTGAACCCCAGCACAAGGCAGTCCATGGTGTAGCTGGACAGTATAAACCCAGACTAAGTTCCAGAGCCCCTACCCAAATCTGAGATGAGGACCTGAGCCCAGGCATAAGATAACTCATGGTACTCTAAGGCCTACAAGCCATCAGCATGTGAATATGAGATTAACTCTCCCCTGACCATTTTTAGATTTAATCACCAGAAACATATATATTCCACTTACACTTGAGTGGGGGAGGTCTGTGACCCATGTGTAAAATAGTTGATGATGAATCAGAATTGACTGACTTCTCCCTGGGCAGTCCTAAGCAAAGCTTTAGTTGGAATTGGTACATGTAAATTGGATGGAAGTCACAGGAAGTGACAAAAAGGAATGGTCTTTTAAAATGCCAAAGACTTCCTGTAAAGAAGTCTTTTGCTTTGAACTTGATCTTGAAGGATCTCCAACTTGAGACCTTGGGCTGCCCTTGGATTTTTCCCTTAGAACTACCATGTAGGGTGAGTGAAAAAGGCTGAGTCCTTTCTTGGATTTTCTGAAGGGACTAGCTTCAGGAGAGACCTACCCTCTTGAGAGAGAGGTTTCCTGCATCCCCAGGTCCTGGGCTCAAGGCTGAGGCCCCTCTGGCTACCTAGGTTGAGCCAGGGTTCAGAGCAAAATACTTAAGTGTGCAGGTTAGATATCTTAACCTATGTTCTCTCTGATTCTCTTACTTTCACTCTTTCCATATTTTATAAATAAATTGCTAGAAAAATCATTTTGTAATTGATTAAAAGTTTTGGTGATCTTACTCTTAAATAATCCAGTCCAACCTTTTATATTAACCCTTTACATTCTGTCCCTTACAAGCAGTACCTGGGGGGAGACTGAATCAGCAGTAGGAGTTGACTTTCCCAGCTCTAGTACATTGGCCATTATAACACTGTAAGAATTAAAATTAGGTTTGACTATATATGAGAGGTATAAAAGTAAGATTGTAGTCACCAATTATAAAATATTAACCCTTAAGTCAGAAAAACTATTAGTTTATTTACAACTGAGTAGAGATATGAAATATAGGAAAGAGGTAGGGGGAAAAATCACCTAGATACAAATACCCCAATCCTAGACTGTGAATGAAGATCAGAAAGCAAGTCTCATCAGACTCCAAAGTCCTAATCAGGAAGCTGAAATCCAAAGAGCCAGGAATTGCTGAAAAACTGCTGAGAATCTTCAGCGCACACAAGGCTAAGATCACCAAGAATCTCACCAGAGATCATGCTGAACAGAGTATCCCACCTAGGCATCAACCAAGAGAGGGTCTTCTTACCAAAGAATCAAGGAAGCAAAGAGTGAATCTTGTCCAATGGTCTCACCTTTCCATATCTCTTCCTGCCTCTCTTCCACTTCACAGAAACTGATCACAACCTCCCAGTTTGATTAGCACTGTGTAAAGAGTTGACTAGTGCTTGTAGCCTTTGGGAGTATGAACTAGTAAGTGACTTGTGATCTCTCTTATGTAATGGTTAGCTAGGTACTAAGTAGGGGTACTTTAAGTTCTTGATTTGATTAAGTTAAACTTTGCTGATTGATTGCACATTAAAATAAACTGAGAGTTAAATTCTCTCTTCATACCACCTAGAAAGAACTGAAACTTGAAAACACAGAACTAGAGCTGAGTTTAGCAGTAAGGTCATTATAAAGTTTAAGATAGTGCCTCCTCTATCCAGAGAACAGAAACTACCTTTAAGATAAAAATAAAAATTGAGAAAAAGAGTAGGAAAATGAGCAAACATTGCCAAAACACTTTAACTATGGAAAACTATTACCGAGACAAAGAACAAGGTACAGATTCAGAAGGGGACACTAAGATCAAAGAAACTAAATGCAAAATTTCAAAGAAAAATGAAAATTTGCCTTAGGTATTGAAAGAACTCAAAAAGAATTTCAAAACTCAGATTAGAGAGGTAGAGGAAAAATGAGAAAGAGAAATAAAAGCAATGAAGGAAGAAATTTGTATCTTAAAAAGCAGGATTGGTCAAATGGGAAGAGGCACAAAAATCTAAGGAAAACCTTTTTTTTTTAATAGTACAAATGACCAAATTAAAAAGAATGTTCAAAAGCTCACAGAAGAATATAAATCTTTAAAAATTAGAATTGGGCAAGAAGATGCTAATGACTTCATGAGATGTCAAAAGACAAAACAAAATCAAAATAATGAAAAAATAGAAGAAGATATTCAATATAGTCATTTAAAAAAAAAACAAAAAGAACTAACCTGGACAATAGATCCAGGAGAGATAATTTAAGAATTATTGGATTACTTGAATTTCATGATTAGAAAAAAATCTAGAAATCACTTTACAAGAAATTATCAAAGAAAATTGTTTTGATATTCTTGAATGAGATGATAAAATAGAAATAGAAAGAATCCACCAATAACCTTCTAATGACAGTTCCCAGGAATATAATAGCCAAATTCAACAGCTCCCAGGCCAAGAAGAAAATACTGTAAGCAACCAGAAAGAAATAATTCAGATATTATGGAGCCACAGTCAGGATTAAACAGGACTTGTAGCTTCTTTGTTAAATGATCAGATTGCTTAGAAGATGATACCTCAGAAAGCAATGGAACTAGGTATATAATCCAGAATCACCTATTCATCAAAACTGAGTATATTTATTTGGGGGAAAATTATCATTTAATATAATAAAAGATTTCCAAGCATTTCTGATGAAAAAAAAAACAGACCTAAACAGAAAATTTGTTGTTCAAATATAAAACTCAAGAGAAGCATAAAAGGTAAACAAAAAAGAGAAGATTTAAGGAATTCAATAGAAGAAAGAGTTGGAGGAAGCAAATGATATTTTAGAAACATTAGATTTAATAGAACTTAGGAGAAAATTGAATTCAAATAGAAAGAAATACATTCTTTTTTTTCATCAGTACATGATATCTGCACAAAAACTGACCATGTATTAGGTAATAAAAAACTTTCACAACCAAATTCAGAAATCAGAAATAAGCAAGTGTACCCTTCTCAGGTCATAAAGCCATAAAATGATAATCAATAAGGAAGGGTCCATGAAAAGACAAATTAAAAATTAACTAGAAACTAAATATATAAAATTCTATTAAATGGAGTGGGTTAAAGAACTAATTATAGATATAATCAATAATTTCATTGAAGAGAAAGCTAATGAGGAGACAACATATCAAAATTTATGAGATATAGCCAAAGCAGTGTTGGGGAAAATTTATATCTGTAAACTCTTAAATCAATAAAATAGAGATAAAAACAGATCAATAAATTAGGCATGTAACAGTAATAATAACAAAAAAAAAAACCTGGAAGAAGAACAAGTTAAAAATCCCCAATTAGAGATTAAATTGGAAATCCTAAAATGGAGTAATGAATAAAATTGAAAGTAAGAGAACCATTGAACTAATATATAGGACTAAGAGATGGTTTTTACAAAAAGAAAAGCAAATAACATAGGTAGAGCATTAGTTCATTTTTAAAAAGAAATAAGAAAATTAAATTACTATTATCAAAAATAAAAAGGATGAATTAAGCCCCAATGATGAGGAAATTAAAGCAATCATTAGAAACTATTTTGCAAAATTATATGCCAATAAATCTGATAATATAAGTGAAATGTATAAATATTTATAAAAATATAAATTTCCAAGATTAACAAAAGAGGAAACAGAATACTTATACTATTCCTATCTTGAGGAAAATGAAATTGAATTCACTCAGGAAAATTATCAAGAGAAAGATTGGTTAACAAGTGAATTCTATCAAATAGCTAAAGAAGTATTAATGAAAATTCTATTTAAGCTATTGGTAAAAAAGACAAAGGCATATTACCTAATTCTTTTTATGACACAAATATGATTTTGATACCTTACTTAGCCAAGAAGATCAAAAAAATAGAAGGAAAATAATAGGCCATTTTCATTAATTAATAAAAATGCAAAAAAAATTTAAATTATAGATTACCGGGGAAACTATAGCAATATATCACAAGGATAATTCACTATGGCCAGGTGGGATTTATACCAGCAATGTAAGGCTGGTTTAATATTAGAGAAATAATAGGAAAAAATAATTGACCACATCAATAACAAAATGAAAATGAATAGCAATCACATGATTATTACAATAGTTGCAGTAAAAACATTTGACAAAATATAGCACCCATTCCTATTAAGAACATTAGAAAACATAAGAATAAATGTGTCATTCCTTAACATAACAAGTAATATATACACAAAACCATTAGTGAATATCATCTACAATGAGGATAAGTTAGAAGCCATCCCAATAAGATCAGAAATGAAGCAAGGATGTCCATTATCTCTATTATTATTTAAAATCATATTAGAAATGCTAGCTTTAGCAATGAGGAGAAAAAAAAGAACCTGAAGGAATTAAAGTAAGCAATTAGAAAACTAAACTATTACTCTTGAAAATGATATAATGGTATCCTAGAGAATCTATTAAAAACTAGTTGAAATAATTAATGACTTTAGCAAAGTTGAAAAATACAAAATAAACTCATATAAATCATCAGTATTTCTATACATTATCAAAAAAGTCCAGTAGTAAGAGAAAGAAAGACAAATTTAATTTAAAATAACTCTAACAATATAAAATACCTGGGAATATACTTTCTAAGACAAACACAGGAATATGAAAACAATTACAAAATACTTTTCTCACAAATAAATTCTGATCTGAACAATTGAAAAAAATTAATTGTCCACATGTATGCAGAACTAATATAATAAAAATAATAATTATACTTAAATTAATTTATTTATTCATTGCAATTCAAATCAAACTAACAAAAATATTTTATAGGACTAGAAAAATAATAAGAAAATTCATCAGAAGAACAAAAGGTCAAGAATATAAAAGAAATTAATGAAAAAATATATGAAGGAAGGTAGCTTTCCAGTAAAATAAAAGCACCAGATCCTACTCTGAACTATAAAGCAGTAATTATCACAACAGTCTGATAATGGATTTTTTTTCCTCTTCCTTTCTTCTGGAGTTCATAATCAGTTCACTAGAAACAAATTATAGGAAAGAAGTTGTTTGGTTCAAATTCATGGTCAAATTTTATAACTGAGATGCTTTAAAATATGATTGGTCATTTTAGAAGTGAGTTAAGTCCTCATTGATGAAGATATTCAAAAGGAGTTGGGGAAAATGGCTTGTTGAGGATATTGTAGACAGCATTCATGCTTTGCTTAGGTAATGGGCTAGATTATTTCTACACTGTTTCTGGTTTAGCAATCCTGATCCTGTATTTATCTTTTTTCCCTCATTAAAAAAGAAAATAAATGAATCAGTTCTCCAACAGAGATGATTGAAGAATTAGCAGCAAGAAAGGCCAAAGCCAAGTATGTCCTTGCTGGCATCTCCCAAGCTAAACACCATCATGGATAACTGTTTAAGAAATTCAGGGATAGCTTTTGTTTGGGCATTAATAACTTCATTTCTGAAATAATCTATTCCAACACCCATACTAAAGTCTGGGCAGGATTTTTCCCAGTGGTCCCATCCAGTCTTTGCTCCATTTTTGTAAACATTCCTTTGAAAAGACATTATTCACTTGAGTACACATATTCAGTATCGACTATATTTAAAACTATAACTCACATTCATAAGCTTCATAGTATATAGTGTTTTCCTAATAACTGAGGGTGTTGGTAATGCAAATGTTATTATCCCCATTTTATAGGTGAAGAGGTGTATGGGATGCACAGGGAGGGGTAGTATTTCTGATATGGAGGGCTTGTCGTGCTCTCTTAGGGCAGCTCTCCAGCCTCTGACCCCCACCTGACACCCAGCTCTCACTTGTGGCTCCCAGTAGCTGCTAGCATGCGGCAGCTGCCACACCCTGGGCAATAGCTTCGACAGGCAGGCTAAACCTTGTGAGGGTAGCCATCGGGTCATCGTTGACCCCTGGTAAACCAAGGCTTTGCTCACCCAGCATGTGAAGACTGCTTCGGCTCAACAGACGGAAGAAACCAATAAGAAGGTTCAACGGCTGAGATGGCGACGCAGCAAAGCACTGTGGAGTGCTTAGGGCATGTTGGAGCACAAAAGACAACATGGCCATCCAATGCAGCTGAGGAAGTCTCCAGGTGTAACGACTTTTCGTGCCAATGGACCCAGGCTTCCACCGCCAAGAGAGTGGGACTGTCTCTATGCAATGACTTTTCCACTTAAATCTCCTTCACCCACAAGTGTCTTTGTGCACTCATCTATAAACCATAGATGAAAACGCACAAAGACAATTGTCATCCTCGGTTACCGAGAGACTACTACCATAACCATAGGCGAAGAAATGTGGACTTTGAGGATGACTTGCCTGTCATGATTAATAAATAAAAGAGCTAGAACAAGGTCCAACTGCTGGGTCCAATATCCTGTATCTTTAAGCATGCTACAACAGAATATATATCACAACTGTAAATAGAAATATGGGTTTATATCCCAGATCTACCACTCAGAGCTATATGGCACAGTAGATAGAGTTCTAGATCTGGAGTGAAGAAAACCTGAGCTCAATTCTAGTCTCAGACATTTATTAACGTATGATACTGAAGAAGTCACAAGCTCTATTTGATCCAGTTTCCTTATCCAAAAATAGGGATTCTAATAATACTTCCCTTCCAGAGTTGCTGTGAGGATCAAATGAGATATTTGTTAAATTAAACACTTATCACAGTGTCTAGCACATAGCAGGTAATTTATAAATATTAGTTATTGTTATTACCTGGGGGAAATCACTTTTGAGTTCCAGTTTTATCATCTGTAAAATGAAGATATTGAACTTGATGATTTCAGTTGCCCTTTCTAAATCTAAATCTAGATTGTTGAACTTTGGATCTTTTAGTTTTCATACTCAACTTAATAATGGGTTTCTTATTTACCTCCTTAGTTTATTTAATGTCCTTTGCTTGCCACTCATCCTAAGAGTATGAACATGACCTACATTTATGATTTAGAAGGATAAATATAGTCAATGATGTATGCAAATATATACTTGTCAGAATTAGGGAAAAATCAAACCATAAAATAAACAAACTAAACTTAGGAAAAAACTTGATATAAAAAAACATGTGTATCACGAATTTAACACTATAGTGTTTAAAATGTGCCTTCCTTATAAAAGCCCTATTAGTTAAGCAATTGAAGTGCTATTTCTCCTTTTTGTCCAGGATCACATTACTAGGAAATAAGAGGCATGTACCCAGAGTTGGAATTGAATCCATGTCTTTCCTGATATGAAGTCTAACTTTTTTCACTATGATGGGCATGAGCAAGAGTAAAGATAGGCATAGCTGGATTATCATTCATGCCATTGGAGGGAATATGTGGAATTATAGATCCACATAAGTGTTTGAGCACACATAGACATTATATTTCATCTCTGGAGTCCCGTTTTCCTAATCTGCAAAATGAAAGCAATAGTAGTTGCTATTTTTTATAGGGTTTATATACAAAATGTAAAGCAAATGAAAGCCAACTAGCATTTATAAAGCACAAAGGTACTCTGTTCCAGGAATTGCTCCTAGAGCTGGAAATACAGAAAAAGGCTATAAAAACGTGAAATTTCATTAATGCTCTGCCTATATTTTTATGTATTTATTTTGAATGTGATGTATATGTATCATGTTGTAAAATGACACATTGTTTAGAGAAAAATTCATGGAGGAAATAAAGAATAAGACCCCATCTATTACTGATATTGTGGTCTATTTTGTGTGTTATAAGTCTCTTGGAGTTATCTTGGACTCTTGTCTTGTTGATAAAAGTTAGGTCCTGGGGCAGCTGGGTGGCTCAGTGGATTGAGAACCAGACCCAGAGACAGGAGGTCCTGGGTTCAAATCTGGCCTCAGACACTTTCTAGCAGCTGTGTGACCCTGGACAAGGCACTTCACCCCCATTGCTTAGTTAGCCCTTACTACTCTTCTGCCTTGGAACCAATACACAGTATTGATTCCAAGAGGTAAGGTAAGGGTTTAAAAAAAAAACCTAACCCCCCCAACATATCAACAACAAAAGTTAAGTCTTTCACAGTTGTTCATCATACATTATTGCTGTTATTGTATACAATATTCCCCTGGTTCTACTCACTTCCCTTTGCACCATTTCCTATAAGTTTTTCCAGGATTTGGGGGGGGATCACTTTTTTCATTATCATTTACATATTTCATATATGACTAGATGTAGATAGATTGTTTTTGATAGAATACAAACTCCTTGAGGGCAGAAACTGTCATTTTTCTCTTTGGCATCCCTGTTCCTAGTACAGTACTTGGTATATAGCAAGTGCTTGGTAGGTGTTTGATGATTCATTGATTAATTGATATTATTTGTGTTCCCTTAGGTATGAACCTTAGGAAGTCTTTTTGCTTTGGCT
Source organism: Monodelphis domestica (assembly GCF_027887165.1). Classification (NCBI taxonomy): domain Eukaryota; kingdom Metazoa; phylum Chordata; class Mammalia; order Didelphimorphia; family Didelphidae; genus Monodelphis; species Monodelphis domestica. The sequence goes on along the minus strand of NC_077229.1, from coordinate 130,650,532 downwards.
TAAATACCTAGAAGTGAAAACATAGTGCCAATTTGTAAATCAAAGGAATGCCCCATTTCGGTAGGTCCCAGAGCAAGATGTAAGACTTTTTCTGTATACTAACTATGGCTCTAGCTTTTGATCTGGAAATCTCTCTACTTAATACCCTAATAACTTTTGACTATATCTGCACGGGGAATCTCCTTTTAAGGAGTACAAATGGAAATTATCCTTGATAAATCATATCATCAATTGAGGTATATAAAGCCTAGAAGACTTGCTCTGTATCTCTTTGGTCATATAGGTCAGAGGTAGGATCAGAACTCAAGTCTTCTTAAGTGACCAAATTCACTACACATACTTGCCCCTTGATAACTTATGCAGAAGCAATGATTCAAGAGAAAAATGCTTTGTTTGTATTGCTCTCTCCCAGGCACACTCGGACTTCCTGTTTATGAAAACCTCTTGCTGAAGTAGGACAAGCAAGGAGGAGGTTTTGAGGTAAGATAAAAATGTTTCCCCAGCCTGTCCTGCTAAAACTTCAGGGGAAAGGAGTGGAATTGCTGTTCTGGAAGCACATCCCACTGTTTATTGAAATGGGCAATTTAGCCCACAGTATGTTTAATGTGGAAACACTGGCCTGTTCCAGACACTTTGAAGAGGTCTCTGTGCTGCCATTCATCAGGGAGGTTCTCCGAACAGTGGCCTTCTGAATTTCTATCATATCATTGTTGCCTTTATGCTTTTATTTCCACAATGTGAGACCGCCTGCAGCCACTCTTCTAATTGCCCAGATTCAGTTAAGCCTGGTGATTTGTTTCAGTCTGTCTCAGGCTGATTTTGGAGAAAGGAGGAAATGGGGAAATGTGGGTTAAATTTGGCTTTCATCCATCTATTCATTCATTTATAAATATTTCTTGAGTATCTATTACATGTAAGGTACTGTGCTAAGCACTGGCAAATATACAAATAGAAATGACAAAGTACTTGGCTTCCAGGAGCTTCCAGTCCATTGGGGAGATAGAAGAATCCTACTAATTTTATATGTATATAATTAGTAGATCATGAATACATGAGAGAAATAAAAGTTTATAAGGACAGAGTATAGAGAAAATACTCCTAGTGGGAGA